>NC_082392.1:485308-495042 GCF_031168955.1 Gadus macrocephalus | reverse complement strand
AACAGACTGAGCTACAGGGGCCCCGTGGGACACACTGACCTACAGGGCCCCGTGGGACACACTGACCTACAGGGGCCACATGGAACAGGCTGACCTACAGGGGCCCCGTGGGACACACTGACCTACAGGGGCCCCGTGGGACAGACTGACCTACAGGGCCCTGTGGGACACACTGACCTACAGGGCCCCGTGGGACACACTGACCTACAGGGGCCCCGTGGGACAGACTGACCTACAGGGCCCCGTGGGACACACTGACCTACAGGGCCCCGTGGGACACACTGACCTACAGGGGCCACATGGAACAGGCTGCGCTACAGGGGCCACATGGAACAGGCTGACCTACAGGGCCCCGTGGGACACACTGACCTACAGGGGCCACATGGAACAGGCTGACCTACAGGGGCCCTGTGGGACACACTGACCTACAGGGGCCCGTGGGACACACTGACCTACAGGGGCCCGTGGGACACACTGACCTACAGGGGCCCCGTGGGACACACTGACCTACAGGGGGCCCGTGGGACACACTGACCTACAGGGGCCCCGTGGGACAGACTGACCTACAGGGCCCCGTGGGACAGACTGACCTACAGGGGCCCGTGGGACACACTGACCTACAGGGGCCCCGTGGGACAGACTGACCTACAGGTGGCCCGTGTGGAGGTAGATAGTGTGTGTGTGTGTACTCTCACCCGGGCCTCCCTGGAAGTCTTGGCCAGGTTCACAAACATCTGGCCCGCCTCCCGGTCGAAGACCCGCCCCCGGTCCCAGTCCAGCGTCAGAGGGCCGTCCTTCCCTTTGAACACCTGCAGAATCAAACGCACCCGTCACACACCTGCAGAATCAAATGCACCCGTCACACACCTGCAGAATCAAACGCACCCGTCACACACCTGCAGAATCAAACGCACCCGTCAAACACCTGCTGAATCAAAACGCACCCGTCACACACCTGCAGAATCAAGCGCACCCGTCACACACCTGCAGAATCACATCTGAGGTCCTACCTTGGCCTGGATGACCCAGTAGGTCTCGGGTTTGAAGGACTGGATCTTGTCGTGTCTCTCCACACAGAAGCCCAGGGTGGGAGTCTGGCAGGGCCCGAAGGAGATCAGGGAGGAGTCCAGGTTTCCATATTTACCCTGGAAGTACTTAGTCTGGAACCTGATGTCAATCACACAGGAAGACAGGGAAAGTCTGTAAATGAGCAGCTAACAGCTAACAGCTAGCAGCTAACAGCTAACAGCTAACAGCTAACAGCAGACCTGGGGTCTCATTTATAAAACTGTGCGTGGGATCGTTACTAAAAGTGTACGTACGCCGAAAGGCCAAGTTTTGAGTGCGCCAAAAAATATTCCGACTTATAAAACCCTGCGTACGCACACCTCTAAGCAATCTTTGCTTTATAAATCACAGAATGCCTACAAGTGTGCGCAGCTGAATCAGCTTCAGGTTCCGCCCTGTACACGCCCCCCTTTTAACCATAAATGGTCAATGCAAACGACGTCATGAATGCGATCTGCATATATAACAGACTCAGATGCAAGTATTATGTCTTGTCGGAAACAATGGCAGAAGGACTGAGAAAAGCAAAAGAGCGAAATTTCACTGAGGTTGAAGTGGAGACACTTGTGGGTGAGGGGGAGGCCCGAAAAGTAGTTTTGTTCGGCGGTCACGGGATTGGGATCACTTACAACAAAAAGCAGAGCGAGTGGCAACATGTTGCTGCAGCAGTGAACTCTGTCAGTGGCACGGAGCGCACAGTCCCAGGATTAAAAAAGAAGTGGTCTGACATAAAGGTACATATTTTTATGTACCAATAAATCGTTATGGTCCCTGAAGACCCTCTCCCTCCGTATCCTGCCATTTGCATGGTCCTCCAACAGTGCCAGCAGTGCCGTGGTGCAGCATGACGCACGGGGCTCGCCACTATAGGGTTAGGGTAATAAGACTGACCGAGAACACCTTGGATAAACCGTTTGTAATCACCCATGTGAAATGTTCTTGAACATAACCCCTTTTTAATGCCTGATTTGTTATGAAAAGCAAGACAATAATATAACGATTGTGATGAGGAGTGTGGCTTGGTTTTCCACATTTAATTGACATTTGATTATGTGTTTACAGTGTCACATAAAAATATTACGTTATTGACACATGTTGGACAGATGCTTTATTCCATGCAGTCGCGCCGTCAGTGGACAGTATGGAGTGACGGGATTAGATATAGAGAATTTTCATTTTGAATTTTCATTTAGATTCTAAGGAGATGTTTCTGGAGTTATAACTGAGAAATAACGCAGTTGACTTAAATTATTCTGATTACATCGATCTAACGCATGATACGGGTTGAAATTAAACTTATGAAGGGCGATGATAAAACATAATCGTTTTTCTCACTCTACAATTCTTCGGTCTGACTTCAGTTCACCACCACACCGTCTGTGTCGCCAATTCTCCTTTTCCTCCAAACCATGCGTACGCATGGGTCAGAGTTCGCTTAGGGCTGCGCACATTCTCCCGTCAAGTTAGTTTTTTATAAATCACAACCTTGGCGTGGAAAGTCACGTACGCCACTTTCAGCCCCGTTTTGTGCGTACGCAACGGTTATAAATGAGACCCCAGGTGAGCTATCAGGTAGTGTGGGCTAGGAGCTAGTAGCGGTGAGGAGCTAACACCAGGTGAGGTATCAGGTAGTGTGGGCTAGGAGCTAGTAGCGGTGAGGAGCTAACACCTGGGGAGGTATCAGGTAGTTTGGGCTAGGAGCTAGTAGCGGAGAGGAGCTAACACCAGGTGAGGTATCAGGTAGTTTGGGCTAGGAGCTAGTAGCGGTGAGGAGCTAACACCTGGGGAGGTATCAGGTAGTTTGGGCTAGGAGCTAGTAGCGGTGAGGAGCTAACACCTGGGGATGTATCAGGTAGTTTGGGCTAGGAGCTAGTAGCGGTGAGGAGCTAACACCTGGGGAGGTATCAGGTAGTTTGGGCTAGGAGCTAGTAGCGGTGAGGAGCTAACACCTGGGGAGGTATCAGGTAGTTTGGGCTAGGAGCTAGTAGCGGTGAGGAGCTAACACCTGGGGAGGTATCAGGTAGTTTGGGCTAGGAGCTAGTAGCGGTGAGGAGCTAACACCTGGGGAGGTATCAGGTAGTTTGGGCTAGGAGCTAGTAGCGGAGAGGAGCTAACACCTGGGGAGGTATCAGGTAGTTTGGGCTAGGAGCTAGTAGCGGAGAGGAGCTAACACCTGGGGAGGTATCAGGTAGTTTGGGCTAGGAGCTAGTAGCGGTGAGGAGCTAACACCTGGGGAGGTATCAGGTAGTTTGGGCTAGGAGCTAGTAGCGGAGAGGAGCTAACACCTGGGGAGGTATCAGGTAGTTTGAGCTAGGAGCTAGTAGCGGTGAGGAGCTATCACCTGGTGAAGGCGCAGCCGATGCGGAGGTCCAGCTCCTGCCGCGCGTCCACGGCCAGCGCCTCGTTGCGGTTGGGCTCCCCCAGCTGGCTCATGGCCTTCCAGATGTCCGTGTCGGTGATGGAGCTGAACTTGGCCCGGAACACCGTCTGCTCGCGGCCGCGCGGCGCGTTCATCGCCGGCTCGATGGCGTCCAGGACCTGCGGCGACCGGAGAGACGGGGAGGAGCGGTGAACTGCTGGTCCGCTAGTGGACCTGAGGGGTCAGAGGTCGGCTGAGGGTCAGAGGTCAGCCGCTCTGCTGAGGGTCAGAGGTCGGCTGAGGGGTCAGAGGTCGACTGCTCAGGATGAGGAGAACAGAAAAATTAAATATGTATTCAGAAATACACGAATACTCATCCAACTAAGAAAAATATGCACCTAGATAAACTAGTGGTTTGAACGGGTACAAACTAGGGATGGGCATAATTAATCGATGCTCGATAATTGATCGTTAAGAAATGCGTCGATCAATTTATATTGTTATCGATCAAAAGGACGTTGTGTTGCATACTGTGAGTCTTGAAGCATTTAATTGAATATAACCCTGCCGACTGGTGGAAAGTGAATGGAAGAAGGTTCCCCAGGCTGTCAAAGTTAGCGCGACAATACCTCTGCATCCCCGCAACTTCGGTCCCGTCAGAGCGGGTGTTTTCTGCTACTGACAGTTACAAGGCTGCGTTCGCGTCTGACCCCCGAGCATGTTAACATGCTTATATTCCTAAACAAAAATATGTAGGCTGGAGTTACTGTATGGACAGTAGGGACAGTCACCACCGTATGTGAGTCGCTCTTTTTTTTTTTCTTAATGTGTGTTGTCTCTCGCTCCGCTTTTCTTTCGGCCTGGTGCCTCTTGGAGTCGTTACATTTTGCCAAAACTGTGATATTTTAGCAACAAGTTCCGCCTTATATATGTTCAATAAGGTATTGCTTTTAGATAGACTAGTTCATGCAATTGTTTGTAAATGGGTGGCTCATCTTTTTGTTGCGAGCCTTTTCCGCGCGCCGGCTGCAGCCTTTAGGCATTATATGTCGGCCTTTTCCCCCCCTTTTTTTCAAAACAGTTATACAGTTTAATGCCCACTTTTAGCCTACTGCCTTTGTTTGATTATTTTTGTCCGATAAATTCGCTACTTATTGTAATTGGAATAGGGTACAGATTTAGTCTTGTTGAATCGTTTCCAAACCTTTAAGAGCGCGTGTAGGCGCATTGTTCGGACTTTACGAGCGCCGCATAGGCCTATAACCTATAATGCCTGTATTTATTATTTTAAAACTGTTAAACAGTTGTAGGTCTTCAAGTTAACTGTATTGTATTAATTTTGGCCCATACATTATTGTTGGAATAAAGATTTCATTGATAAAAACATTAGAAAAAAAACATAGAAAAAGTTAATGATTAATCGATAATTGATCGATAACTCTAGCGATGCTCGATCAAGAAAATTTCTTCAAATGCCCATCCCTAGTACAAACAATTGTAAGCGGTTACACAACCCCTTTTTTTCTGCGTACACGGTTAACGTAGTCGCACTACAGGGGGAATATTGTATTATATTATTTTGCATTATTTAAATAATGCAAAATAATCGCGATTTATATCTGCCAGGCGGGATGCATGTGTAAAACAAACTCACCTCAAAACAGATGTTCTCTCCTTCCTTGTCGCAGTCCAACCAAAGAACGACGTAGTCGCACCCTCTGGCCTCCACCTGTTAACACACACACTTTAGAAGAACTACAGCTGCTACACCCACTAACCAACCCGCACCGTCACACTAACCAACCCGCATCGTCACACTAACCAACCCGCACTGTCACACTAACCAACCCGCACCGTCACACTAACCAACCCGCACGTCACACTAACCAACCCGCACGTGACACTAACCAACCCGCACCGTCACACTAACCAACCCGCACGTCACACTAACCAACCCGCACCGTCACACTAACCAACCCGCACCGTCACACTAACCAACCCGCACCGTCACACTAACCAACCCGCACGTCACACTAACCAACCCGCACCGTCACACTAACCAACCCGCACCGTCACAGTAACCAACCTGCACCGTCACACTAACCAACCCGCACCGTCACACTAACCAACCCGCACGTCACACTAACCAACCCGCACGTCACACTAACCAACCCGCACCGTCACACTAACCAACCCGCACCATCACACTAACCAACCCGCACCGTCACAGTAACCAACCTGCACCGTCACACTAACCAGCCCGCACCGTCACACTAACCAACCCGCACGTCACACTAACCAACCCGCACTGTCACACTAACCAACCCGCACCGTCACACTAACCAACCCGCACCGTCACAGTAACCAACCTGCACCGTCACAGTAACCAACCTGCACCGTCACACTAACCAACCCGCACCGTCACAGTAACCAACCTGCACCGTCACACTAACCAGCAGCACCCACCAGTCCCACCAGGACTCACCTGGAGGAACTTGACCATGTTGAGCTTGGGGTTGGCCTCTTTCTTCTCGGTGGGGGCCTGGCTGAAGAGCTCCGCCGGGTCCACCTTGTCCCAGTCGTTGTACTTCCCTTTGGGGGGGGGGGTGGCACAGCGTCAGGGGGGGCTCATTCGGCCGCGGCTCACACCGTGGGAGGGGGGGAGGACCGGGGGTCACAGCGAGGGAGACCGGGTAGGGGGGCAGGGTGGGGCTGGCTCACCGATGAAGTCCAGGCTCAGCACGTGGCCGCAGACCGAGGTCATCTTGAAGCGTGCCACCTGGCCCTGGAAGCTGCCCTGGTAGTCGTGGACGGAGCACGCTCCGTTCAGCCCCTTACGGCTCGAACAACTCCCTGGAAGACAAGAGGACGGGTGAGCCCAGTGAACCTCCTCACCCTCTCACCCTCTCACCCCTTCACCCTCTCACCCCTCACCCAGCACGCTGAAGACAAATGTCATCCATTGTTGAAGAGGTTCCAGACGAACCTCACCAGTTCCCGCTAAGTGGGCTCCAGTCTGGAGGCTACGTGGCTAGCAGGGCTAAATGCTACGCCGTGATGTCCTGCCAAATGAATCACTCATCGCCCAAGGCTCAACGCTAATGGAGATACCCTGATTGTGATGCTAATGAGCGTGATGCTAATGCCCACCCTCACCTTCACAAAAAAGGTCCTACTCATGACCTCGACGGAGAAGACCCAACGCTGACGTCAAGAGACGTCACCTCACAGCACAGGCCCCGTGGAACCAGGAGATAAATAGAGTGGAGATCAGCACGGAGACCCCACTACGCCTCCTCCAGCCACAGGGACCTCCAGCTCCGGACCACCACCACCAGCCCCAAACTCATGGACAACATCCAGGTAACGGCTTCACAGGGGAGGGGCTGGGGTGAGGGAGGTGGAGGTGGTTATGGAGGTGGAGGTGGTTAAGGTGGTGGATGTGGTTAAGGTGGTGGATGTGGTTAGGGAGGTGGAGGTGGTTATGGAGGTGGAGGTGGTTAAGGTGGTGGATGTGGTTAAGGTGGTGGATGTGGTTAGGGAGGTGGAGGTGGTTATGGTGGTGGATGTGGTTAAGGTGGTGGATGTGGTTAAGGTGGTGGATGTGGTTAAGGTGGTGGATGTGGTTAAGGTGGTGGATGTGGTTAAGGTGGTGGATGTGGTTAAGGTGATGGATGTGGTGATGATGGTGGATGTGGTTAAGGTGATGGATGTGGTGATGATGGTGGATGTGGTTAGGGAGGTGGAGGTGGCTATGGTGGTGGATGTGGCTATGGTGGTGGATGTGGTGATGATGGTGGATGTGGCTATGGTGGTGGACGTGGTTAAGGTGGTGGATGTGGTTAAAGTGGTGGATGTGGTGGTGGATGTGGTGATGGTGGACGCATGGCATAGCATGTTTACAGTACAACAATTATCAGTGACTTGTAACAGAGACACAGAACGGTCCTTTGTTTGGTTGCTCTTATGCAAGTGACGCTAAAGTAGCTCCTATGCTAGGGTTAGTGTGAGGCTTAGGGTTAGCTAGTGATGCTAGATACAATATGTTCAATATCACAGCGTATGTGACAACATTGGCAGCGAGGGTTTAAAGTGGGATCTGCCTCATAATTTTGAAGCTGTATTTCTGGCCCCTCCTCCCCATTTGGTTGTCAGGTTGAGGAACCTAATCTCAGATGGGTTGCCAGGTTGAGGAACCTGATCTCTGATGGGTTGCCAGGTTGAGGAACCTGATCTCTGATGGGTTGCCAGGTTGAGGAACCTGATCTCTGATGGGTTGCCAGGTTGATGAACCTGATCTCTGATGGGTTGCCAGGTTGAGGAACCTGATCTCTGATGGGTTGCCAGGTTCAGGCCACTGAATGAACGCAAGGGGAGCCGAGTGGAACACGACCTTCCCTGGTAGTTTAACACCTTCCTCCTCTGGTAGTTTAAGCCCTGACTGCGGTAGTTAAACCTCTCCACTGGTAGTTTAACCCCTGACTGCGGTAGTTTAACCCCTTCCTCCACTGGTTGTTTAAGCCCTGACTGCGGTAGTTAAACCTCTCCCCTGGTAGTTTAACCCCTGACTGCGGTAGTTTAACCCCTTCCTCCACTGGTAGTTTAAGCCCTGACTGCGGTAGTTTAACCCCCCCCCCCCCCGTGTTCCCAGCTCTTCGTGCTGTGTGTGTTTGCGCTGCACCAGAGCCTAGCCATGCCTCTGGGCAGCCAGTGCATGGACGAGTCCTACTGCAGCCTGCCCGACTACTACGGCCAGCTCATCAACCTGCCACACCGCATCAACGAGAGGAGCATCGCTTCCTGGACCTACGTGTGAGGACCACACTGCAACGCTACTATAGCAACCATCACTATAGCAACCAGCACTACACTAACCAGCACTACAGCATATCCTGAATTGTTAATTGGTTGTTAATTGGTTGTTAAATGGTTGTTAATTGGTTGTTAACTGGTTGTTAATTGGTTGTTACCTGGTTGTTAATTGGTTGCTAACGGGTCATTAACGGATTCCCTCTACAGGGAGAACATTGACCTGGACCGGATCCCCCGGATCATCCACGAGGCCTACTGCCACAGCAGCCACTCCTGCCAGGGCGTGGAGGGCCCGTCCAGCCTGGAGACCATCCCCATCTCCCTGAGGGTGCCGGTCCTGAAGAGGAACCCTGCCTGCTTCCCCAGGGCCAGCTACTCCCTGGAGTACGAGTCCATCAACATCGCCTGCATCTGTGCCGTGTCCCGGAGCAGCTGAGGGCCGCAGCGGCACGATAAACGATGAATCAATGATGGAAACACCCCCTTAACAAAGGCCCTCCCTCCTCGGGAGGCCCAGACACACCCTCCCATACAGTAGACAACCCAGCGGCCTCCTGACCGAGCTCCAGCACAGGGCTACGGTCGCAGCGCCTTCACTTTAGACACTGTAGAACTAAACCTGCGTTTTGTGCAAAATGAAATAAACTTACATTTTAACAGTGAAATGTGTTTCTTAGAGAGCAGAAGCTACGATACTTGATATTACTATACATATTAATATGTATATAATACTAATAAATAAATGTATATGTATGTTGGATATTATGCTTTATATAATATATGACGTTGACCGATGAGAATACATTTAGTAGCACCTGGCGGGGAAATACCGACTGAATACCCCCTTCACCCCTCTTCTTTCATGGACTACGGTCTATATTGAGTACGGTCAGTACCAGTATAAGGATCATTCATCTCAAAAGGAGCGAATGTTGATTTGCACTGCGGTACGCGCTGTTTCTGAAAGAGCGATACTTTGAGTTATCAACATGTGAAACAACATGTGAAACAACCTTATATCTAACTTCTCTAAACATGGATCTATTAAAGAATGCACACCGAATTCTTCAGAGGCTATACGTCAGGGGCGTCCCAGTGATCAATGAAGCACTGACAATAACCCAAACGTGTGTGTGGCAGCATGGAGCTGATCCTGAGCAGGTTCAGCAGGCGGTTAGGTTGGAGTAGACATCTGAGAGGGTGAAGCTTCTCAGATGCATAGAAGTTATAACTCATTAGAACGCTCCTACAGAACGTTTGAAAAAAATGCGTTCCCTCTAGAGGAGTTTGTCCGTTCTGGGCTACAGTAGAATCATGGAGTCCTCCTTGGAAGAGGACCCGCTTCCATATAGATATGAAGAGCTCATTCTAAGATAAAAAATATATTAACATTATTATTTTCTAGGTATTATACACTAATAATAACATACTTATCATATTCCATTCCAGGCTATTCCGTTGTGATGGATCTACTGACTCTACCTTTAAACCCCAC
>NC_082392.1:475308-480308 GCF_031168955.1 Gadus macrocephalus | reverse complement strand
CAGCTGATTATTGACCTTTGATCGTTTCATTCACCAGTTAATCCATCAGGCTAACACAGAGGCCCTGGTTTCTGTGTGTGTGTGTGTGTGTGTGTGTGTGTGTGTGTGTGTGTGTGTGTGTGTGTGTGTGTGTGTGTGTGTGTGTGTGTGTGTGTGTGTGTGTGTGTGTGTGTGTGTGTGTGTGTTTGTGTGCGTGTGTGTGTGTGTGTGTGGCCAACTCTTTACACCATTTTGACACGCCCCCCCCTTCCCCCTCTCCTCTTCCCACAAACACTTGGAGCCTGCTGCCCCCCAGAAGGTCTGCATATAGAGCTGGACCATATATATATATATATATATATATATATATATATATATATATATATATATATATATCTGCAGTATCATTTCCCAATTTAAGGTGCAGTTCACAAATGAACAAATATACCTCAATTATTATCACGCAAAGAAGTTATGCTAACAACTTATGCTACTCCTTATACTGTGTGTGTGTGTGTGTGTGTGTGTGTGTGTGTGTGTGTGTGTGTGTGTGTGTGTGTGTGTGTGTGTGTGTGTGTGTGTGTGTGTGTGTGTGTGTGTGTGTGTGTGTGTGTGTGTGTGTGCTTGTGTGCTTGTCTATTTCCTTTGACCTTCAACCCTGCAAAAGAAGATGTTGCCTAACAGGACGTTCTAGAAGGTTCAGAAGGCAGAGTGGACCGTGGGAAAAGACTGAATTAGATATCGATATATCGATATAAAGATATATATATATCAATAAATATAAGTATGATTTTGGTTCAGGGGGGAATGAAGGCATGTAAACTTACAACGCCAACCTTAACTCGGAGTTGAAATGTTCTTTACGTGCTTCAGTGACCTTGTGGTTCTACTGTATTCATTCACAATGTGTACCCTAAACAAACCCAATAGTGCTCATAAGTGAACCCCTAACCCCTTATAGAGACTGGACCCCTTGACCACTTCAAACGCTGTTTATATCTTAACACTCATCCTTCAACTTAAAACGCTTTTTATATCTTAATACTTAATCCTACAACTTAAAACGCTTTTCATATCTTAATACTTATCCTACAACTTAAAACACTTTTTATATAATAATGCTTATCATACCTCTTAAAACTTTTTTTATATCTTACTTATCCTTAAACTTAAAACGCTTTTCATACCTTAATACTTCCCATTGCCATCCTTTACCTTTTACATTTGTCTTTATTCGATAAATGATTAAAAAAACTTCTCAGATCTTGTGGTTCATTCGTTGCCCTACTTTGGTTGCTCATGTTCTGCCTGTAGGCTGTTAACATTAACCACGGTGGGGATAGCTATACATATACATATACCTCTAGCTCTACATAGGTCCCCCCTGAAATTCAAAGCGCCAATAACCTTCTGATAATCTAATTAGGATATAATAGATCAGCCAATAACCTTCTGATAATCTAATTAGGATATAATAGATCAGCCAATAACCTTCTGATTATCTAATTAGGATACAATAGATCAGCCAATAGCCTTCTGATAATCTAATTAGGATTTATTAGATCAGCCAATAGACACCCCCCCCCCCACCACATGGTGGATTAGGTTTGAATGGTTAAACTATAAGCAATAAATTAGAACTATAAACTATGATGAATAACAACTATCGAGTCGCTCCCCGACCCCCCCCCCCCCCCCTCTCCGCGGGTCATTATACATTTGTGAATGGAAGAAAGAATTTGTGTGTTCATTGTTAAAATCTAACTATAAAAGACCGTCCCTTGACGACCAGTCAGAACGCTGTTCGCAAGATATTCCCGCCAATCAGGCTGAAGGCGAGAACTACAACGGACCAATGAGAGGCTCTGATGCAAATCAGGAATTTGTCTCGAGCGGAGCTGAATGTCAACCAGTCAAAGATGGAGTCCGCCGCCAGCGGCCGCGCGCTGCTGGACGGAACCGCGTTTTAGGTTCACAGGACCGCGCATTCGGGACGCGCCAGCACGGACACCACGGCCCGCCTCCCGTCGTGGTACCGGACTCCCACCGGTATACAGGAGGGACTCCCAACGGGGACTGGAGGGACAGGGACCGACGGGTCCGTATCTCCCGACCCAAGTCTTCAACTTTACTACGTTTCCCTTCTGCTCGTCTCGCCGAGGCGGTCGGCCAGGTACCGGGAGGGGGGAGGGCTCCGGGAGGAGGTACCGGGAGGGGGGCTCCGGGAGGCCTGGGAGAAGGTCCGGGGGGGGGGGTACGGGTGTTGGACCCGCGGTGTCGGACCCCGCGGCCTCGGATTTATCTAGGGTTAAAAGCTGTTGTCGCCACGGTTGCTTGCGTGTGCGTGTGGATAACCGAATTTCGCGCGCACGCTCGCGCGTGTGCGTGTGATGACGAGCCATGGTTGGCCGAAGAGAGTTGATTGACAGCTATTTGAAAAATAGCTGTCAATCAAAAAAAAAACTAGCTTCATAGCAGTGACCTAACGCGCTCGCGCGCGTGGCGGCCTTGCCCGCGCAGAGTTTGCTGCATGAACGCCTCCTGAGAAGTTGGTGCCGCTCGTCCTCTTGATGGCGTGACGGAGGCTGTGAGTTCGAAACCGCTCATGGCCGTTGGTTTGTCATGATGAGCCATGGTTGAGCCATGGTGGTGGAGTTTATCTGGAGGGGTGTTGAAGACGACAACATGAGACTTCATTGTTGTTACTAAGGCGCTTCTTCTTCTTGTTCTTTGGTTCAGAATTGGTTTCCAAAAATGCACACTTCCTCTGGGGGCAAGAGAGTGATTTGAAACTTGTAGAATGGAGAGCCCCCCCCCCCGGGTCTCGGGTTGCCTGGCCCCGGGACCAGAATAGTCCGCATTACTCGAAGCTTTCTGCCATTGTAGCAGGAATGTGCTCTTTGCCCTACATCCGTCGAGAGGGCCTCCCGCACCGCGCCGCTCAACGCACCGCGCCTACATCCGTCCAGAGGGCCTCCCGCACCGCGCCGCGCTGCTCCTCGCATCGAACTACCCACCGCGCTGCGCGTCTACATCCGAGGCCTCCGTGCGCTACGCACAGCACACCGCGCTTATTTAAGGAATTGCATTAATATCCCATTTAGTAAACATCAATGTTATTATTATTATAACAATTATGATTGATTGAATACGATACTTTTTCATTGAACTCTTATTAATTATTTATAACACAAATTATGAGATATTATTCATAACATGGACATTGTTTGAGAAAATCTTTTAGAAAAATTCAAGTGACACAGCATTGACATACCCAAAACTACTGTGGATGTAGGTCTACAGCCTAACTCTTGATATAGGAATACCTGGTGGAAGTAGGCCTACCTGGGGGAGGTGGAGGTGGGCCTACCAGGTGGAGGTGGATGTAAGGCTACCTGGTGGGTGTAGGCCTACCTGGGGGAGGTGGAGGTGGGACTACCAGGTGGAGGTGGATGTAAGCCTACTTGGTGGGTGTAGGCCTACCAGGTGGAGGTGGGTCTACCTGGTGGAGGTGGATGTAGACCTACCGGGTGGATGTAGGCCTACCTGGGGGAGGTGGATGTAGACATACCTGGTGGAGGTCCGCTGCCCTCTTTCTGTTGTCCTACTGTGAAACACTCAGCAGTGCAATATTAAAAGGGCATCGGCTCCTCGCTCCTCGTCGGCTCCTCGCTCCTCTGTCTACCAACAGGCTTAGCCTTCACCATACAGGCTTAGCCTTCACCATACAGGCTTAGCATTCACCATACAGGCTTAGCCTTCACCATACAGGCTTAGCCTTCACCATACAGGCTTAGCCTTCACCATACAGGCTTAGCCTTCACCATACAGGCTTAGCCTTCACCATACAGGCTTAGCCTTCACCATACAGGCTTAGCATTCACCATACAGGCTTAGCCTTCACCATACAGGCTTAGCATTCACCGTACAGGCTTAGCATTCACCGTACAGGCTTAGCCTTCACCGTATAGGCTTAGCCTTCACCAAACAGGCTTAGCATTCACCAAACAGGCTTAGCCTTCACCAAACAGGCTTAGCATTCACCAAACAGGCTTAGCCTTCACCAAACAGGCTTAGCCTTCACCAAACAGGCTTAGTATTCACCGTATAGGCTTAGCCTTCACCAAACAGGCTTAGCATTCACCAAACAGGCTTTGCCTTCACCAAACAGGCTTAGCCTTCACCAAACAGGCTTAGCATTCACCAAACAGGCTTAGCCTTCACCAAACAGGCTTAGCATTCACCAAACAGGCTTAGCATCCACCATACAGGCTTAGCATTCACCATACAGGCTTAGCCTTCAACAAAAAGGCTTATTATCCACCATACAGGCTTAGCATTCACCAAACAGGCTTAGCATTCACCATACAGGCTCAGCATTCACCAAACAGGCTTAGCATTCACCAAACAGGCTTAGCATTCACCAAACAGGCTTAGCATTCACCAAACAGGCTCAGAACCTGCTGGGGTCCTCTGCCGTGATGACGTTGCACTACTGTTCCAAACGCCCAAGCAGTGCAACAGTATTGTCATAGCAGAGGGCCTACGCACATCCTACCGGTAGGCCTACTGCTCTACTGCTGCTGATGGGACGGCAGGACACTCCCCCTGGACCTGCAGGTAGGTCTACTGGGCCAAGAGAACCTACTATTCATACACGCTGAGGAGACATATACGTTGGAAGAGGTAGGCTACCATGTGTTTATACTAGAGGCAGTAAGCTACCATGTCTCTAAACTAGAGGCAGTAGGCTACCATGTGTTTATACTAGAGGCAGTAGGCTACCATGTCTCTAAACTAGAGGCAGTAGGCTACCATGTGTTTATACTAGAGGCAGTAGGCTACCATGTCTCTAAACTAGAGGCAGTAGGCTACCATGTGTTTATACTAGAGGCAGTAGGCTACCATGTCTCTAAACTAGAGGCAGTAGGCTACCATGTGTTTATACTAGAGGCAGTAAGCTACCATGTCTCTAAACTAGAGGCAGTAGGCTACCATGTGTTTATACTAGAGGCAGTAGG
>NC_082392.1:457808-470308 GCF_031168955.1 Gadus macrocephalus | reverse complement strand
AATATCAAACTATTACACAAATTGTGTGTTAATACAATTACAAAGAACTATGGTTGCAGCATTACCAAATGAATAACGTTGTATAAGGCCCAACGAACACGGTGCTGCAACGCCTGCCCTCGCACCAATAGGAAGCCTCGCTGCCGCCCCTAGCACCAATAGGAAGCCTCGCTGCCGCCCCTAGCACCAATAGGAAGCCTCGCTGCCGCCCCTAGCACCAATAGGAAGCCTCGCTGCCGGCCCTAGCACCAATAGGAAGCCTCGCGCTGCCTTTGAGATGTGTTTTGAAAGCAGAAGATCAACCAACCCAGTGGGTAGGCTGCCGTAACGTTATAGAGCTTGTAAGTCGCCATTGCTCATGGGACCTATGAGACCGAAAAAAATGAATGGGAGTCAATGGAGAGAAAGTAATTATTTTCTGATCCCAGTCATTAAATGCCTTGGATTACAAATATGTTTTGTGTGGGTCTAAATAAAAAATGTTCACTTAAAGAGTTTGACAGTATATTGTATGATTATTCAGCTAAAGGCTGTGGAAAAGACCCAACGAGAAAGACTACACGTCACATATGTGACGTCACATCAATACACATTCCCTCCACTTCTCAACTCACAGTGCTAAAACTAAAACTCTCCACATGTCCAGATTTGTAGTGGTTTTCACCTCGATCAAGGCTTTTGTGCTCTCCTTGAAAGAAGGTGGTAAAGTGCACCAAAGACACAGCCATGTTCCGACTGCGGGGTCTGTTTGCGAGTGGTGGTGACGTATATCATACGCGTCGAGAGCAGCGGGAGTTGTAGTCCACAAAGCGCCCCACACAAAAACTAACCGTATCAAACTCCTACCCGCTAAATTATAGTTTTCTTTGCATGCAAAATTATCATTTAAATCCACAAACAACATAGGTGTAATCCGGGGCATATAAAGACTGGGATCAGAAAATAATTACTTTCTCTCCATTGACTCCCATTCATTTTTTTCGGTCTCATAGGTCCCATGAGCAATGGCGACTTACGAGCTCTATAGGCTACCAGTTGTTTAATGACTACATATATGGCCCTGATGCCCATTATTCTCTGTTTGTGCTTACAATGATAGACACATTAATTCATAGTTACTTTATACTGTCGGGCACTTGGTTTACGGTTAAGTCATTTTACACACTTTATTTAGTCATTGCTCATTCTTTGCATTGTTGAATTATTCATCTACTGCATTAACAGTCAACAAATGTAGGCGATAGGATACTGTAGCCTATCAAGCCGGGATGTATGAAACAGCTTGAAAAAGCGCTCTTTCAACGCTACGCTAGCGATAACGCTAGCGATAACGCTAGCGAATAGGACAGTGGCGTGAAGGATAGCGGGGCAGCGCGCCGCCGAGCGTTTAGCCGCCGCCGGTGTGTTTTTGGCTTCAAAACAATGAACTGAACACCGGTGTTTGATATGAACTAAAGTAACAGACTGGTGGTAAAACTGTCCCTGTGTTACACCGCCACCTTGTGGATCAAAAATGAACTTACCCATTTATTCCAATAAAAAAGACAAAGTGAAGGCAGTTGAATTGTTCACGCAACTGATCAGAGAGCATCCCCCTGGTAAAGTTTTGATTTAATAATGTTCAATAATTAGAATACATTTCCAAATTATTGTGGGCTATAACTAAATTATCCTATCCCATTTTACAGACAGTAATTGAATATAATTTGAAAAATTAAAGCGATCCGTTCAGTTGATTATCAGCAGATTTCCAAGCTTTGAATCGGCTTGTGTTTCCAAACACTAGCATATTTCCGTCTTGTTATTTAGGTAGGATCAGAGCTATAGAGAGAGAGAGTTGCGACACGCTACGATCTCTCCGACAGGGTGGTCACGTGGTTGTCACGTGGTTCATGTAAGCCTCAATAGTTCCAAACACGCCGCGCAGTCAATGTTATTCTATGGGACGACAGCAGAGATTTCAGTATTGAATGGTAAATATGAATGAAAAAAACACATACAAGTATTTGTCTGAGTGTTATGGCATTATTGCATATTTGTTAATGTCAGTTTTACCTTTAGAGTGGTTAGATACGTTTTTAAGTTTGAGGGAAAGCTTCACGTTTGTGATAGCATACTGGCTTAACCTTAACTTTTACCCTACATCTGTATTAAAATCAAAGTAATCAAGATGTTTTACCATGATCATTTTAAGATATGAGCCACACAAAGTATCAAATATATTAAAGAATAACAACTCATTACGCTTGGATGAATGAAATCGTTTTTATTTTTATTAAACAATTAGTGTGACAAGAACAAGTGAGTGTGATTGTGTTAACAGATTAAAAAATGGACACAGCAGGGAACACTATATAATATACTTAGGGCAAACCATTAACATATAACGTTGCAAATACTTTATGCCATTACAATACTTATAATAGCCCTGAGCAAATTCAAAATTGGTTTAGATCAATGGACATACCATGGTTGGCTGTGCAGCGTTTGGATGCTCCAATCGGTCCGAGAAAGGTTACCACATGTATGGCTTCCCAAGGACCAAGAGCGCAGGAAGAAATGGATGGCAATGGTCAGCCGTCAAAAAGTACAAGTGACAGGGGTCAGCAACCGTCAAAAACTATGTAATGTAATTAATGTTCACATCACTTGATAGCATTTCAAAGGGCATAATAATTCTAAGTGTAGAGAATTATGACTTTTCAATGATATTTTAAGTGCAATGGAAACTGATCTTACAAGCCTACCTATAAAAAGGTACACTTTGAAGATGACCAATTCACGGCCACAAAAAGAGAAGGGATGTTGAAGCTGAGGCCCGATGCAGTCCCAACAGTTTTCATTCATCGCCCTAAGCCGAAGAGGAGGAAACCCCCTTCTGTGAGGGTGCCTCCAGAACCAAGTGCAACGGACCACACATATTTCATCAAATTAAACTTCGGTATGATCCATGCAGCTAACAATATTCCCCATTTCATGTAATTCAAGGATAGACTACACTCCTAATGAGATTACATAATTCCGATTTGTACATTCAGTTTAAAAAACAACCAGAGATCAGGGATTCACTGAGGATTTGCACACAATGTAGATAATCGACACATTCTACCCAATTAACAATTGCCGGTAGATCCATTTAAACATTTTATTGGTTTCTGATTGTGGCAGATGATTTAATTCACATTACAGAAATGATTCGCTTTAATTAATTTTCTTACATTGGAGATGACAGTAGTTGCAAATGCAAAGTCAAAATACATAAAACAGCAACATTACCTTGTAATTATTACAGAGATTGAGGGAGAAATTGAGGTGGATTTCAAGAGCGATGAAAAGGACATGACAGGAGACACCGAGAGCAATCAAGAGGCCACTTTGCCAGGGGCAGGTGATTCAGGGGCAGCTGCTCCAGGGCCAGCTGCTCCAGGGACCAGACTGCCAGGGACTGATGGGGCGACTGGAGAAGTTAAAACGAAAAAGCCATACAGGTTAAATTCACCGCCCATCATAATCAGCCTTGTTGAAGCGGCGGCATCTGTAGGGCTTCATGTCCTGAACATCACCCTTTCCAGGATATAATTAAACTAACACTGTTATTTCTACTAGCTATCGCATCATAAAACCCGTCCTTAAATCAACCTAAATGATCCTAGTAAACCAACATAAATAACTAACTAAATAAAAGTTTGATTCACTACTGAACTTCGTAATTGTTGGTGTAGATACCTTCACATGGCGAAGTCGAGCTCACAAACCAGCAGGCAATAGAGTGGCGAAGTCACAACCCTTCCGGTAGGGCTCATGGGACCTATGAGATCGAAAAATATGAATGGGTGTCAATGGAGAGAAAATAAATATTTTCTGGTCCCAGTCTTTATATGCCCTGGATTACACATATGTTGTTTGTGGATTTAAATGATAATTTTTCATGCAAAGAAAACTAAAAATGTTCGTGAAGAAGTTTGATAATTTTAGGTTTTATGTGAGGCCGCTTTGTGAACTACAGCTCTTCGCTGCTCTCGACGCATATGATATACGTCGCCACACCCGCCCTAGGAACTCGGCACAGAGATGGCGATCTCTCTGCCCCACTTCACCGCTTTTTCCAAGGGGAGGATAAAAGCATCGAAAGAGGTGAAAACCATTATAAGTCGGGGCACGTGCAGAGTTTCAGTTATGCCAATGGGAAGATTGTCGGTCTTCTCCACGCCAGTCGCAGGGAGCGTGACGTCACATACGAGCCGTGTAGTCTTTCTCGTTGTGTTTTCTCTACAGCCTTTATCTGAACAATTGCACAATAAACGGTCGAACTCTTTGCATGAAGAATTATCCTTTAAATCCACAAACAACATATGTGTAATCCAGGGCATATAAAGACCGGGACCAGAAAATAATTATTTTCTCTCCATTGACACCCATTCATATTTTTCGATCTCATAGGTCCCATGAGCCCTACCGGAAGGGGCGTGACTTCGCCACTCTATAGGTCGTCTACCAAGACAAATATATATATACGCTGTGCATATACAAATAAATGTCAGTATATGCATCATAAAATGACCTCTAATACAATAGACAGTTGACAATTCAAAAGAGGTAGCTATTTAATCAATTTACCCCTGGAGTTACCTTCACAGATGGCGAAGTTAAGCTAACAAACTAGCAGGCAAACGGTCGTCTACCAAGATAAATATATATATAATTACACTGTGCATTTACAAATAAATATCAGTATATGCATCATAAAGGGCCTCTGATACAATATAGACAGTTGACAATTCAAAAGAGGAAGCTATTTAATCAATTTACCGCAGAAGTTACTCGACGGCCAGCAATGGAAATGGATGATCTCCTACGCCGTAAAATGGTTGTTTGGAACTATTCGAGGCTCCATACCCCGGAAGTAGGCGCTGCAACGGAGTACAATGGAAGTATCGCCACTCTGTTATATCTACCACTCTGGGTAGGATACCTAAGTAATGCTAAAGTCAACAGTAGACCTACCGGCCGGTCCTCTTGACCCTGTGACCTGGGCAAAACCGACACTGTGGGAGGATGTCTAAGGAACAGGATAATATCTAATCTGAATCTTAAAATGAATTACTGAATACTCTGTAAAACTTTCCAATGAATGACCATCATAAATGAAGCACAAGCATATGTATTCAAACCACCCATTTTATGTTCATGTTTATGAATGAAAGGTCCAGGGTGGAGATCATAGTAGCAGCTGGTGGTGAGGTTGCAGAATGCAATGATCTGATTCCATGGGGGATAACACTCCCCTCCTCACAGCGCAAGAACGTTTTGGTTCGCGTTTTCTCTCGAGCCATTGGTCCGTTCCTGGCACCTGTAGAAACATGGCGGAGCAAAACGAGGATTCCGGTTCTTTATTGGGTCCCTGGTTCCTACCAGGTTATTTAAACACTAGATTCTTATTTCCATGGGATTATTCTCTAATTAAAACTAATTTTTATGAATGTCATATTCAATTCCATTTCGCTAGATGCCACCAATAATAAACCTTTAAGATATTAAAACATCAACCAATCAGGTTTCAGCAGCATCATGACCCCAGATGGCGCTGTTTCCTCCACAGTTCAATTATTATTACTAGTTTATTACTTCCTAAATAAATACTTTTAGGCCCATTTTGTCGTCATACGATGACACAATCTGGCAATAATTGAATCTTCTGCAAAATAACTTTTATATCTTGATTGGATTTTTCTATGGCTTACATACTCTGCTACATTGACATCATTAGGTGGCATGTGATACGGCCGTTTAGGTGACCGACCAGCCTCAACAGACACGTGCACTATTCATTACACCACAGCCTCAACAGACACGTGCACTATTCATCACACCACAGCCAGAACAGACACGTGCACTATTCATCACACCACAGCCAGAACGTCCCCACACCTTTTATTGAGGGTCAGGAAATTCATTCATGAAAGGACAACTCTGCATTTCTCCTGACATGAGAACCACGAGCCCCAGGGGTCCTAAAGGAGCACGACTCAGAACATCAAGAGGGAACTCAAACAATCAAGTAGAATGTTTTAAAAAATACAACAAAGCCTGGTTACATCATATATACATAATCCATATTCATATATAATTCAACCAGGTTTAAGTTAAAGAAAGTAAATTTGGATCTGAAGTCTCGAACAAACCTTTACACCAACTAACCCCAACCCAACCAATACTAACCCAACCCAACCAATACTAACCCAACCCAACCAATACTAACCCAACCCAACCAATACTAACCCAACCCAACCAATACTAACCCAACCCAACCAATACTAACCCAACCCAACCAATACTAACCCAACCCACACTAACCTTTCTCTACAGAAACCACTCACACAGTCCTCCCATCGGACATCTTATTTAATGAGCAGTCAACACGTTACCATGACTACGCAGCGACGAACCCCCCCCCCCCCCCACACACACACACACACACACACACACACACACACACACACAGGTCCTCAGAGCTCGTCGTGGCGGAGGGGCGGGGCGCTGGGCTGGATGTACACGCCCTCCATGGCGCGCCACCAGTTGTGCTGATTGGCCGAGGGCATGGCGTGCACCTCGCGCTGCCCGCGGATGGGGTGGCCGTACTGCTCGCCCGTCACGCTCAGGTACACCTGTGTGCCCACGTGCATGAAGCGCACGGCGTCGTCCCGGGCCCAGTGCGGCCCGTCGCACTGCACCGCCCACACGTCCAGGTCGTCACCCTCACCGCCCTCGCCGAACGCACTCACCTCCTGTCAATCACAGGGGACAGCGTCAGTACACACACACACCGTCAGTACACACACACACACACCGTCAGTACACACACACACACACTACCTATTCTTACATTTTGTAGCCAGTTGCTAAACGATTGCTCCGTAGTGAGTGAGTGAGTGAGTGAGTGAGTGAGTGAGTGAGTGAGTGAGTGAGTGAGTGAGTGACCTGGTTGTTGGACAGCGGCGAGGTGAAGTGGTGGGTGTGGAGGTTGCGTCCGGTGGTCATGTGAGTGATGCGGATGGCCTGCCCACAGCGCACGGCCGCCCCCCGCTGGCACGGCCCCCCCGTCTGCCCGCGCACCCTCCAGTAGCTGTTGGCATCGTCGGCACTCTCCACGCCCGTCACAGACTGCTGCCCGCTGCCTGGACGCACAACACAACAACACAACACTGTTAGGGTCTACAACGCAACAACACAACACCCTTAGGGTCGACAACACAACACTGTTAGGGTCCACAACGCAACACTGTTAGGGTCCACAACGCAACACTGTTAGGGTCCACAACGCAACACTGTTAGGGTCCACAACGCAACACTGTTAGGGTCCACAACGCAACACTGTTAGGGTCCACAACGCAACACTGTTAGGGTCCACAACACTGTTAGGGTCCACAACGCAACACTGTTAGGGTCCACAACGCAACACTGTTAGGGTCCACAACACAACACTGTTAGGGTCCACAACGCAACACTGTTAGGGTCCACAACGCAACACTGTTAGGGTCCACAACGCAACACTGTTAGGGTCCACAACGCAACACTGTTAGGGTCCACAACGCAACACTGTTAGGGTCCACAACGCAACACTGTTAGGGTCCACAACGCAACACTGTTAGGGTCCACAACGCAACACTGTTAGGGTCCACAACGCAACACTGTTAGGGTCCACAACGCAACACTGTTAGGGTCCACAACGCAACACTGTTAGGGTCCACAACGCAACACTGTTAGGGTCGACAACGCAACACTGTTAGGGTCGACAACGCAACACTGTTAGGGTCCACAACGCAACACTGTTAGGGTCCACAACGCAACACTGTTAGGGTCCACAACGCAACACTGTTAGGGTCCACAACGCAACACTGTTAGGGTCCACAACGCAACACTGTTAGGGTCCACAACGCAACACTGTTAGGGTCCACAACGCAACACTGTTAGGGTCCACAACGCAACACTGTTAGGGTCCACAACGCAACACTGTTAGGGTCCACAACGCAACACTGTTAGGGTCCACAACGCAACACTGTTAGGGTCCACAACACAACACTGTTAGGGTCCACAACGCAACACTGTTAGGGTCCACAACGCAACACTGTTAGGGTCCACAACGCAACACTGTTAGGGTCCACAACGCAACACTGTTAGGGTCCACAACGCAACACTGTTAGGGTCCACAACGCAACACTGTTAGGGTCCACAACGCAACACTGTTAGGGTCCACAACGCAACACTGTTAGGGTCCACAACGCAACACTGTTAGGGTCCACAACGCAACACTGTTAGGGTCCACAACGCAACACTGTTAGGGTCCACAACGCAACACTGTTAGGGTCCACAACGCAACACTGTTAGGGTCCACAACGCAACACTGTTAGGGTCCACAACGCAACACTGTTAGGGTCCACAACGCAACACTGTTAGGGTCCACAACGCAACACTGTTAGGGTCCACAACGCAACACTGTTAGGGTCCACAACGCAACACTGTTAGGGTCCACAACGCAACACTGTTAGGGTCCACAACACAACACTGTTAGGGTCCACAACGCAACACTGTTAGGGTCCACAACGCAACACTGTTAGGGTCCACAACACAACACTGTTAGGGTCCACAACGCAACACTGTTAGGGTCCACAACGCAACACTGTTAGGGTCCACAACACAACACTGTTAGGGTCCACAACACAACACTGTTAGGGTCCACAACACAACACTGTTAGGGTCCACAACGCAACACTGTTAGGGTCCACAACGCAACACTGTTAGGGTCCACAACACAACACTGTTAGGGTCCACAACGCAACACTGTTAGGGTCCACAACACAACACTGTTAGGGTCCACAACGCAACACTGTTAGGGTCCACAACACAACACTGTTAGGGTCCACAACGCAACACTGTTAGGGTCCACAACACAACACTGTTAGGGTCCACAACACAACACTGTTAGGGTCCACAACGCAACACTGTTAGGGTCCACAACACAACAGCGGCCTGGGGGTTCTGATGAGGCGGGCCAGTGGTTGAGAGCTGTGTGGTGTCAGAGGGTCTAGTACCCTGTAGAGGGTCTACAGAGGGTCTAGTACCCTAGAGAGGGTCTAGTACCCTGTAGAGGGTCTACAGAGGGTCTAGTACCCTGTAGAGGGTCTACAGAGGGTCTAGTACCCTAGAGAGGGTCTAGTACCCTGTAGAGGGTCAATAGAGGGTCTAGTACCCTGTAGAGGGTCTACAGAGGGTCTAGTACCCTGTAGAGGGTCAATAGAGGGTCTAGTACCCTGTAGAGGGTCTACAGAGGGTATAGTACCCTGTAGAGGGTCTACAGAGGGTATAGTACCCTGCAGAGGGTCTAGTACCCTGTAGAGGGTCAATAGAGGGTCTAGTACCCTGTAGAGGGTCTACAGAGGGTCTAGTACACTGTAGAGGGTCTAGTACCCTGTAGAGGGTCTACAGAGGGTCTAGTACCCTGTAGAGGGTCTAGTATCCTGTAGAGGGACTATAGAGGGTCTACAGAGGGTATAGTACCATGTAGAGGGTCTAGTACCCTACAGAGGGTCTACAGAGGGTCTAGTACCCTAGAGAGGGTCTAGTACCCTGTAGAGGGTCAATAGAGGGTCTAGTACCCTGTAGAGGGTCTACAGAGGGTCTAGTACCCTGTAGAGGGTCAATAGAGGGTCTAGTACCCTGTAGAGGGTCTACAGAGGGTATAGTACCCTGTAGAGGGTCTACAGAGGGTATAGTACCCTGCAGAGGGTCTAGTACCCTGTAGAGGGTCAATAGAGGGTCTAGTACCCTGTAGAGGGTCTAGTACCCTACAGAGGGTCTACAGAGGGTCTAGTACCCTGTAGAGGGTCTATAGAGGGTCTAGTACCCTGCAGAGGGTCTAGTACCCTGTAGAGGGTCAATAGAGGGTTGAGTACCCTGTAGAGGGTCTACAGAGGGTCTAGTACACTGTAGAGGGTCTAGTACCCTGTAGAGGGTCTACAGAGGGTCTAGTACCCTGTAGAGGGTCTAGTATCCTGTAGAGGGACTATAGAGGGTCTACAGAGGGTATAGTACCATGTAGAGGGTCTAGTACCCTACAGAGGGTCTACAGAGGGTCTAGTACCCTGTAGAGGGTCTACAGAGGGTCTAGTACCCTGTAGAGGGCCTACAGAGGGTCTAGTACCATGTAAAGGGTCTAGTACCCTGTAGAGGGTCTACAGAGGGTCTAGTACCCTGTAGAGGGCCAAGAGAGGGTCTAGTACCCTACAGAGGGTCTAGTACCCTGTAGAGGGCCTACAGAGGGTCTAGTAGCCTGTAGAGGGCCTACAGAGGGTCTAGTACCCTGTAAAGGATCTAGTACCCTACAGAGGGTCTAGTACCCTGTAGAGGGTTGGGCAATCGTCTACAAGCTTCCATCGTCCGATAGCGCTGATGAGGCGGGCCAGTGGTTGAGAGCTGTGTGGTGTCAGAGGGTCTAGTACCCTGTAGACTGGTCTACAGAGGGTCTAGTACCCTACAGAGGGTCTAGTACCCTACAGAGGGTCTAGTATCAAGCGACTCCAACCCTCCAGGGCAGAGAAAGACTCGTACCGACCCGGTATGGAGAACACACGCAGACACGGGGGCCGAGAGACCCCTGAACACGTTCAGCACGCAGCGCGCTACACAACAACACACTGACGTCACAATCACAATAGGTCACACTAACCCGCTGGGGGGGAAGGGGGGGTTCAGGACACGGAGGGGGACTACCGGGGGGGGGGGTTCAGGACACGGGGGGGTACCTACCGGAGCCGTACTTGACGTCATGTGAGTGGAGCCGCACGTTGTGTCGCGTGTTGAGGAGCTTCACCAGGGACCCGCAGGTGACCAGGTCCTGGTCCGACTCCCGGCCGTCACAGGAAGCGAGGAACAGCACCAGGAGCCACGGGGCCAAGAGCAGGACCCGGAGCCCGGAGTCCAGAGAGGGGCGGTCGTTCAGAGGCTGCATGCTGGTCTCGATGTTCTCATAGTCCTCCGTCTGGTCTGAAGATGCGCTGTTTTGAGACGCTTTGAAACACTACGCTGATCTGGACCAATCACAGCGTGACAAGTCCTGAAGAGCGGAAGTAAGCAAGCTCCACAAGCTGCTGTGTGATTGGCTGATGGAGATGCGTTCAGGATCACTCTGACCTCTGACTTCCGTCCTCATAGGTGGGCTAAATATGTGTTATACATATATAAAACATAATAAAATATACTACAACATACTTTATGATTGAAAAGTAAGATAGATACTTGCAGGATACATGTATTTTTGTTTTACAGGAGATTAACGATTGATGAAATTGTCAAAGGTTTGCTTTTTTTTTTCTTACTTGAAAAATGAACCAGTAGCCTAGATTAAACAATATCTACATAGGCCTATAGCACCAACGGTATCGAACCCGTCTTTATCAGCGGACAGCAGTAAAATGTTTTCCCCATAATTTCCAGTGATGTGGACGCACCATTTTGTTCATGTGTGACGTGTTCCTGTGACGTGTCTCTTAAGTTTCGGCGTACGGGGATCTCTTGGTGCCTTCAAAACAGTCGTAATTTCTCGAAGGCACGCCCCCTTTTTGTCTTCATCTTTCTAATATCTGAGAGTAGACCGAAAGCATTGATGACACTCTCAACCAAATGGTTGCGCCCGTGAAGAGATTTTTTATTTTTTTTGTATTTGTACCACGTAGGCCTAGGACATTTTAATGTCAATTTTAAATGCTCTCACACACTTGATTTCATTGCTACTTTATTCCGGTCACCAATTATACATTGCATGGTCTTGCTGTGCGTGCAATACAATGTAAAAATGTGTTGTTTGTTTTTGGGCTGGTTTGCTAAAGAGGCTAAAGTAGCTAACAATAAACAACAACTAGCCAATTTCATGACACAATCACAAAGACGAACAGGATGCTATGAATGCTCCGAGACCGGAAGTGACGTAATAAGTGCAACTCGGAAGGCTGGCGTCCGAGAATTCAGGAACACACCATAAAGTGAACTTGCAGCAAGCCTTAAGAGGCAAACTTAACACCCATTGTAACATTTGCATTACGATACATTATAGCTTACAATTATAAACATCACCTGATAAATTCTCGATCATGGTAAACCATCTCAAGCAGTTCTAATAACGGATTCATCTGATTCAGCAGTGAAGCGCCAAGGCGTCCCTGCGGGCATCCATTCTTGTCGTTGTAATGAAGTCTTGTCTCACGAACGATTTGTTTATTCGGTTTTATGTCATTGAGGGGCGTTTCATTATTTCGGAAGAAGGGAAGGTTTACGTAAAGACACGTAGAACTTCTGAACCTCCGAGCTGGTTTGAAGGCGGCACAAAACCAAATTATGATGATGTCACACATGTTGGCTTGTACACTTCCCCATGGTCTCCAGCTCGAGACTCCAGGCAAATTTGACCCCTCGGGGCTCTCTGGACTTTCACTATATTCAAATCGAGG
>NC_082392.1:367808-452808 GCF_031168955.1 Gadus macrocephalus | reverse complement strand
ACACCCTAGAGGCCGTTAGAGGAACCACATGCTAGTCTGTACTGAACCCCCTAGAGGCCGTTAGAGGAACCACATGCTGGTCTCCCTAGTGAACCCCTAGAGGGCGTTAGAGGCTAGGCTCTAGGGAACCCCCTAGTGGCTAACCCTAACCCTGTATGACACATGCTTTCACATGGTGTCCTGCTGCCTCTCTCCAGGTGGCCTGACGTCTACCTGGGCCTGACCACCATGGGCCAGAACATGTCCATCTCCAACGTGAGGAGAGCTCTGCGCCTGGCCTTGGAGCCCCCCCCCTGCTCCCCCTGCCCCGCGCCCCGCGTCCTGACTGCCGAGCTGATGGCCCACCCGGGGTACCCCAGCCGGCCAGCCGAGGGGGGGTGCGGTGCGGGGCCGGACGAGTTCTCCCGCTCGGCGGACCGTCGGCGGGAGATGGAGACCCTCTCAGACCCCGCGCTGCTGGAGCTCTACGCCCAGGAGGGGGTCCAGCTCTGTGCCTTCAAGGACCTCTGAGGACCCCTTCCCGAGGCCCAAGGGAGCTGCACCCGGCTGCTACACCCCCTCCTGAGCTCCACCTAAAGCCGTCTGAACTCCACCTAAAGCCATCAGAACTCCACCTAAAGCCATCAGAACTCCACCTAAAGCCATCTGAACTCCACCTAAAGCCGTCTGAACTCCACCTAAAGCCATCTGAACTCCACCTAAAGCCGTCTGAACTCCTCCTAAAGCCATCTGAACTCCACCTAAAGCCATCTGAACTCCACCTGAACTCCACCCTAAGCCATAGAGAAACGGAGGTACTCAGGTCTCCGCCATGACCCTGTCCTCAGTCAGCTAGAGGCCACCACCAGGTGGGCGTGTTCAGTAGCTAGCATCACCAGGTGGGCGTGTTCAGTAGCTAGCGTCACCAGGTGGGCGTGTTCAGTAGCTAGCGTCACCAGGTGGGCGTGTTCAGTAGCTAGCGTCACCAGGTGGGCGTGTTCAGTAGCTAGCGTCACCAGGTGGGCGTGTTCAGTAGCTAGCGTCACCAGGTGGGCGTGTTCAGTAGCTAGCGTCACCAGGTGGGCGTGTTCAGTAGCTAGCGTCACCAGGTGGGGGTGTTCAGTAGCTCGCGCTAGACTGTTGTAGGGTGCTAAGCACACAGACAGAACACCCTCTCAGGTGTTGTGCCGTGTTCGTGTTTAAGTATGACTTATGAATATTATTTGCAACCATTTTAGAACTCATCACGCTCAGTGACTACTGTGAATATAGAAACTGGAATTATGAAGGACGTTCACACAAAGAGCTTCAGGCTCTCATGTACCTAAACAGGTTTTTACTCTTCCTGACGGAAGGCTGTCGGGCTCTGTTCCTCATAGTCTGTGTAACACTACTGCCAGCCTGGGTTCACCCTCTTGACCTCCTGTGAGGCTGGGGAACCAGAAGACTCCCTGGTTTACATTCCACTACCTTCAGGTCTGCTAACAGACAATGCAATGCTCACTACTGCCACATTAATATTATTAATAATTACTGAATAATAATGCCGTTAATTGTTCCAGTGATATTGAATATGTCTAGCACATGCATCCCTTGGTTCTGGACTCAGTAAGTTAAGTGTGTAGAGCCAAAGTAATTCCTGTAACACGCCATACAATGCAAACAGGGGATTAAAGTTCATACAATACATTTATGGTGTGGGAGCTCCAGCTTTGATTTATCCCACCTTGAGTCTAAGGTGTGACCCAATCCAACGGTCCGGTAATGCCAGACCTCCGTCACTGCTGCCAACTTCTGCCTGTTGACTGGAACTCATTGGATCAGTTCTCAGCCGTCCCGCCATGTGGCTGCTCTGGTGCCCCCTAGTGGCTGTAAATGTTTCCGACCTGTACCCAATAAGAAGCAACTCGCACACACCTCCCAATAATAAAACACTAAGGACACCCAAATGTGAAAAGGCAGACACACAACGCATCCGGTGTCCCGGCAGACAGACGGGCTAACGGGGGTCATCTTTATTATGAAACCAGAGCGGACCGGGTCAGAGCGGCTCACAGGGGGGGGGGGGGGTCTGTCCCTGTCCTCTCAACACCTGGACAGACATCCCGGGGGGGGGGGGGGGGGGGGGACTTCAGAGTCCCGTCATGTGGCTCCCAGGCAGGCAGCAGGGGGGTCTACTGGGTTGTGGGGCGGTCTCAGCAGACACAGAAGGACAAAACATTCGGGCACCCAAAGCCAATTAAAATAATTTAAAGTAAACGGTGAAAGGAAGTAGATGAGGGATAAAGGAAATGCCTTCACTCGTCCAGAAACCCTGGCCTAGAATCACTACACACCCAAACAAATCGGAATCACGTCTCACAGATTGCTCAGTGCCGTTTTATTTGGCACAGAAACCCAAGCATACAGCCGTGGACCAGCGGGGGGAGTGTTTAACGAGGGCCCTGGGGGGACGGGATGTCCCTTCAGGGTCTTCTAGAGCCGGCTCCCGGGGCCTCCCCCTCTGGACCGGGCCAGGGACAGCAGACGGGCTCCGGGAGAGCGGGAAGGGAATCATAGTTTAAAATACAACAGGGCTATGCGTGAGGACTACAACAGCCAGAAACACCGCCGTCTCTAACACTCACAGGGGGCGCTCTACCACAGGTTCCGTGCTTTTAATTCAACAGTAGAAAGTTAGACACAGCATGGTGAGTTATACAACACCGTCCTGGGGGTGGGGGGGAGAGGGGGGCCGGTTAGAGTGGGGAGAGAGGGTGAGGTAAGAGAGAGGGTGAGGTAGGGGAGAGGGTGAGAGTGAGGTAAGAGAGAGGGGGAGGTAGGAGAGAGGGGGAGGGTGAGAGAGGGTTAAACAGTGAGGTGACAGAGTGAGAGAGAAAGCGAGGAGACAGAGTGAGGTGAGAGCAGGGTGCATCAGGGAGGCCAGGAGGAGGGAGGATATTTGGTTGGGCGGGTGAGAGAGACAGAGCGAGAGGGGGGGAGGGGCCCGGGGCCGAGGCTCAGAGGATTTCTCGGCTCTCTGAGTGTTTCTTTGTAAACTCCTCGGCGTTCTTAAAGAATTTTTTCCGGTCCTTTGAGTATTCCTCTGCGAGGTCGGCCCTGAGGGGATGCTCCGGCTGGGGGTCTTCGACCAGCGCGATGAGGGACTGGATCACTGGGGACAGAAGACACACACCGTCACAATGGGGACACGGGACACACACACTGTCATACAGGGGACACAAGACACACACCGTCACCATGGGGACACAGGACACAGACACTGTCATACAGGGGACACAAGACACACACCGTCATACAGGAGACACAAGACACACACCGTCATAATGGGGACACAAGACACACACCGTCACCATGGGGACACGGGACACACACCGTCATACAGGGGACACAAGACACACACCGTCACCATGGGGACACGGGACACACACCGTCATAATGGGGACACGGGACACACACCGTCATAATGGGGACACAGGACACACACACTGTCATACAGGAGACACAAGATACACCGTCTCACACACCATCATAATGGGGACAAAGGACACACACACCGTCATACTGGGGCCACAAGTCACACACACTGTCATACTGGGGCCACACAACACACAAACTGTAATACAGGGGACACAAGAGGTCACACACCCTCTGTTAGAACCCGCTACACTACAAAACTACTGGGTGTGTAATGGACCACGAGCACACACACACCTTGGTCCGTCTTGGTGGCAGGCTTCCAGTTCTCGGCGCTGATGAGGGGCAGGCAGACCTGGCCCTTCTCATCGATGTTGGGGTGGTAGATCTTGGTCTTGAAGGTGATCTTTGGGGGCTTGAAGGGGTACTCCGGAGGGAAGATGATCTCAATCCTGAAGGCCCCCTTGTCATAGGGAGGTTTGTCCTAGAACAGAAAACAGGAGTGAACTGGGGAAGACCAGTGGGGAACTGGGCAGAGACCAGTGGGGAACTGGGGAGACCAGTGGGGAACTGGGCAGAGACCAGTGGGGAACTGGGCAGAGACCAGTGGAGAACTAGAGACCAGTGGAGAACTGGAGACAAGTGGTGAACTGGGGAGAGACCAGTGGTGAACAGGGCAGAGACCAGTGCTGCCTGGAGAAAGAGTTTTGCTTCAATCCGATTGCATTATTTTCATCATTAAAATAACCAACTCATCCTCAAGAATCACTCAAAGACAGATACAATGAATTAGCAATTACATCCCACGTTACAGCATAAGGGATGTTTATAAAAAGCATACACTTAAATTCAATGCAATAGAGGAATCCACTTACAGGCACAATGAGTCCTTGCCATGACAATATGTTTGTATCATCAACCTGAATGCTTCCGAAGTTCTTCAGCTCAGATTTGCGGATTTCAGAGAGTTCCTGGAATGTTTGAGGGAAGACAAAGAAGTTAACTCGTTAAACATGTTTAATATTCGTGATTTCAAATCGGTGAGGCCCCGATATGAAAACAAACATCTTAACGTACCACAGCAAAGGGTCCTAGGGCCCTCTGAAGGTACCACAGGGCCCTCTGAAGGTACCACAGGGCCCTCTGAAGGTACCACAGGGCCCTCTGAAGGTACCACAGGGCCCTCTGAATGTACCACAGGGCCCTCTGAATGTACCACAGGGCCCTCTGAATGTACCACAGGGCCCTCTGAATGTACCACAGGGCCCTCTGAAGGTACCACAGGGCCCTCTGAAGGTACCACAGGGCCCTCTGAAGGTACCACAGGGCCCTCTGAAGGTACCACAGGGCCCTCTGAAGGTACCACAGGGCCCTAGGGCCAAAACAAACCGGTAGGACCATCGACCAATCGGGCCTATGCTGACCCGAGTGTGGAAACTGGGCTAATGGTGTGTTCCAGATGCCTTGTATACCCCCCCCCAGTTGCAAGTGGGGAAATCTCCTAGCTTTCTTGCTACATTTCACGGAGGAACCCCCCTTTTTGGTCGGCCCCAGTCGTAAATACTGAGAGTATACCAAGTTCAGTGAAGCTGACCGTAGGACCCGACAACAAAAATGGCTGCGCACGTTGAGATTTATTTTCTTTATATTTGTACTACGTTGGTCATCTTAATGTATTCACACACTTGATTACATTGGTACTGTATTCCGGTCACCAATTTATGGATTTCACGTCTTGTTGTTCGTGCAACACAATGTACAATTGTGTTGTTTGTTAAAAGAGGCTAGTGTAGGTTACAATAACAATAACTAGCCAATGAGAAACTGGAACGCTGTAAGTGCGGCAAGCCAGGAAATGGCGTCACAAGAGCAACTCGGGCAGTGCAGGATGCATCTGGAACATACCATAATGAACATGTCAAATACGACAACAACAGGGGGGGAGGAGACAACATGTCTATGAGGAAGTGGGTTTCAAATCGTCATCAAATACTCTGCTCAGCTTTAGTATCACTTTTGTTTTCACGATAGTTATGACTAAACGATCTGCCTTTATACATTATTAAGGCACAACCTAACATCGTTACAACGTCAAACGGCAGTGGAAATGTAAAAGCTCGTCATTTCATTATGTTGCTGACGATCAGGATGAGAGGTTTAAAGAACCTGAAGGCTGTCAGCTGGTTCAACAATAACATTCCTTTAACCTTCTTCGAGATATCCTCCAAAACAAACGTCGGACGTGTTTTTAAATGTCAGAATAACACCCACAAACAATGACTGGTTGGTTAGCTAGCTAGCTCAACAAAAGCTACCTAGGTAGCCAAATATCTAGCTGTCCCTTGGCTGCCTAGCAGCTCCTATCCTAGCTAGTGGCTTCTCATCTGCTCTAGGAGCTCCTCAGCAGGCTAGCTAGTGCCAGGCTAGCAGCAGAGCTCCAGCAGCTAGCTAAGAGATGCTAGGCGATGAGCTGCTAGCTCGGGAGATGCTAATGGACTGCTATATGTTACGAAAATAAACATCATTTCGTTTCGTAAAGTAGCTAGCAAGTAGAACTAAGGGCGAAAGCAGGTAGAGGACCCATGTTCTATCATCTTCTCCGATCCTCCCCCGTCCCCCACGCTGCGGTTCAGCGGGGTGTGGATGCTCCCAGGCCGGGTCCGGAGGGGCCCAGGTCGGCCTCACTCTTCCGGGGCTCCGGTGCCACAGGACCGGGGTTAGCCTCGCTCACAGGCGGAGATCCGCCCCGACACCCCCCGGTTAACACACACAGCGGGCCCCTAGACACACCCAGTGACCTGGTATGAATGTGTTGGAGGTGACGTGAGTGTAGAGAGAGTGATGGCTTACCTTCGCTAGCCGTCTGGTCGCCGCCATCCTGAAACTTATGGTTAAGAAACTAACCAAGGTTTTCTGATATATGAGTGAGGTATCTCACTATGGGACACGCCCCTCGCGCTGTCCCCCAGAAGCAATTTTACACTACGCCAGTCGTGACTGGCCAACAGACGTGACGTCTGCCTGCAGAGGAGGGGCTCCCTCCTACTACATAACTCCCGTCGTCACGTCATCTCTTCAGTCTATAGGCAAAACACCTCTTCCTCGCTCAGGGCAAGGAGGGTGGTCTGGTGAGATACCTCACTCAGAGCCGGCGCTGGCCGTTTCGGCGCCCTAGGCGACTCGAAATCAACTTGCGCCCTGGACAGGTTTTCCGAGCAGGGGGGGGGGGGGGGGGGGTTCGGGCCGCCCTGGCGATTGCTCCCGCGCCCCCTCCCTTCTCCGTTCGCGTCGTATATTTTAATTGACTAATTAAGGGCGCCACCAGAGGGCGCCCCCAACGCATTTGTCGCCCTAGGCGGTCGCCTAGCTCGCCCATGCCGAGCGCCGTCCTCACTCATATATCAGAAAACCTTGGTTATTTCTTTACCCTAAGTTTTCTTTCAATATTCGCTCGGTATCTCACTATGGGATATAGTAACTCCCGTATTGCCAAAGAAGTACCAGTGTGCAAACCCATCAAACAGGCATGTTCACCGATCCAACGCTCAAGACTGTGTGAGACAGATTAGGCGCAGTAACATCCAACCTGTAGAATCTAGCGAAAGTGTGAGGCGTCGCCCAGCTGGCAGCCGCACATATCTCTTCCCCTGAGACCCCCTGAAACAGTGCCCACACTGTAAAAAATAAAAAGTTGAGAAAACTCAAAATTGCAAGGCAACTTACTGCAATCAATTTTTGAGTTTTGAGCCCATGAAAAGATCATTTTCTTCTTTAGACAAACTTGAATGTTAGAGTTATACCAACTAAGATTTTTATATTTTACAAAACTCAAAAAAATAAGTCAGGGGTGTTAACTTAATATTTTAAATTAGGGTTAATATTATTAAAAAAAGAAAAAACATTTCAAACAATGCAAAACAAGTTTTAAGTTCACTTTATTAGAATTAAAAATTAGAAACTTCCATTTTACATTTCTGAATACCAGACAGCAATAGAACAAGCAACATGTAGCTAGTTCAGCAGCAGAGAATCGCTGTCTAAATGCAGCATACCAAAGTGCAGAACAAGTTTGACATTATGGTCAAACTTGTTCTAACCAACGGACATACACGTCTCGGTAACGGTGGCGGCAACACTACACACAATAAACAACACACAAACAATAAAGACCCTTAACCCGTTAACCCCACTTAACCTAACAGAAACAAATTGACAAAAGGCAATAAACCCCTTTTTCCCAACCGGCATCACGAATACCCAGACTCCCCGGGGGGTAGGAGTGTGGTAGAAATTAGGTAGAGCAGTTGTCTAGTAACCAAAGGGTTGCTGGTTCGATCCACATCTCTCCTAGCTGAGTGTTGCTGTGTCCCTGAGCAAGTTACATGGTGATTACAGGATTTAGGAATAATTATTTAGACTCAAAAAAACATGAGCAATTAGCGTTAAAAAATTGTCTGCACACCACACTCCACAGGAGTCAATGGGTTCAATGGCGCCAGGGTAAAGTGACTCATCAAAAGAGGAGCAGACCCAACCCATGGACTCTGCGTGGATAGGTGGATGTTATTTTGGTGCTTGGACCTGACGAGGTCTAGGTGCCAAGATAACAACACAAATAAAATATTTCCCTCGAGATTATGATAAGTAATAGACAATTTATTAAAAGTGATCTTATAATTTAGAAAAAACAATCGGCAATACTTAAAAATTAGACCGAATAAGTATGATAAAACGTTATCCAAATTTCTAATTTAGGTTATCCACAATGACATGTCATTCAAAATAAATAAGTAAAATAAAATAAGAAAGGATGCGTATGTGAGTCTGTTCTCGTGTGTGTGTCAGGGCTGCCGAGGTAGGGGAGAATCCTCTCCTACTCCGAGTGATGGAGTACACAAGGGGATACACAAGCACGCTTCAGATAAAACAAAATGGTTAATTACTAAATAGAAACAATGTATCAATTCAGTGTTGAATAAACTAGTTAAGATCAACATAGAGGATTTGGGTTTGGTATAGTAGTGAATTGAAATATGGAAAACATTAAATGCAAGCAATAGGTAGAATAAAAGGTTTAATTAGGTCGTCCAATTTAAATAGATAGTGTAGGGCAATCGGGTAGGATTATGAAGAGAATTGTGATTTTGAGTAATGGTTAACACAAAAGTGAGTCGCCCAATATTGAAAATGCAAGTTTTAATATTGTGATTTTTGTTTTCTTTCACATCTCCCTAGTAAAGGACAGTAGGTGGGTTGACGCCACATCTGCTGGGAAGGAGTCATACGTGCTATGTTGTCAAATTGGATTCGGAAGTAGTGGGTTTACCTTCAAATGCCACTAATACTGCTGCAACACTTTAATCATTTTAACTCTGATAAATTATCTTTTGTTTTATAGTCGCCCTGATTTGTATTCATTACGCACACATATGGCTGCCTAAGGCAGATGCGGCTGATGACTCTGTCTCCATCCCTCCACTTTGCGATCTATACCACCATATAGGTGGGGATTGATCGTATCCCAGGTACGGCATCCTGCAATAAGCCAGTATGGAAGGCTGGTTAGCCAACGACGGGTAAGATCCCACCTTGAAGCCCGGGACAACCTAAATCAGGCACAGTCACGATTACTTGGCAGAGTCACTGTGAGCACTGGCTCACTTCATCATGGAGTGACGGACTGCAACCATCATAGGAAAAGCCGGCTGATGAAAGGTGGAGGGGGAACAGGAGTCAGATATGTCAGCTATGGCAGCAGAAGTGGTCTTGGAACGGGGTATGTCGCGTTTTTATTTTATTTTATTTTTCCTTTGTGGTATAGAAGGCCACTAATGCATGTACGTTTTTTCGGTTTAATGCATGACTTTGGAACAGCGTGGTTTCAGGCGGCTGATGGTAAACCCACCCATATGGGGTTTAGGATTTGGACATACTGGTTTCGATTTCCCTTCCCAAAAGATTGGTTTCAGTTTGCTGATGCTTAAGGTTACACGTTTCGACGTTGGTTGCACCAACAACGTTATTAGATTTGTTTATCATTTACTGCGCATGGCTTTGACCATTGCGCAAGGGAGGAGGTATTGAGGAGAATTAGGAAAAAATTTGAAAACAAGGTTTTTCTTCACCATACTTGCAAATAATGATTAACATCCAGCTAAATGAGTGTGAAATATTTGAAAAAACAGTGTTCAACAGATGGGTAGAAGCAGTCCCATCAGAAGACCAAAGTGCGGTTACGGTAATTAAGGTTCTGACTAGAGAAGTCATGCCAAGGTTTGGAATTCCGTCACAAATTAGCTCAGGCAATAGGGCAGCGTTTATTCAGAAAACACTCAAACAAGTGATTTAACATCTGCATGTCAAACAAAGATTAGGCTGTGTCTACATTCCTCAAACCACAAGGTATGGTGGAGAGAGGAATCGGACGCTTAAAACAAAGATTAACAAAATAAAATTAGAGTACTAACTTAAAGGACTAATGCACTACGACTGACACTAATTGTTATCGCATGAAAACTAACAGAACGACGCATCTAACCCCGCATGAAATGCTTACGGGTCGACCCATGCCTTCGCCTGTCATTCGAGGGCCTCACAAAGGACCTCCATTGGAACAATTGGAAACTGAATTAAGACGCTATATGGGACAACTAACTGGCATACACAGGCTTATTTTTAACAGGAGAAAGACAGAGTTCCAGAGTTGGAGAAGGAGCCACCAAGGGGGGTGGAGCCAGGTGACCACGTGTATCTCAGAGTCTTCAGGAGAAAGTGGAACAAACGAACCCAGGAGAGAAGGACCATACAAAGTCACCAACGCAACACCAACAGCCATCCAAGTGGAAGGAAGTGCCACGTGGTATCATCTCAACCACTGCACAAAAGCTGCTCAACCTAAAGCCAGAGACGAGCGTGAGGAGGAGGAGCCAGACGCAGACACACGTGGGGCTGACCAGCTGCCCCAGGACCAGATCCAGTCGAGCCAAGAGATACAGAAGCATGGTGATGCTGAAAACGGGGAGCCTGTTTCTGATCCTTTACGGGTTGTGCCAGATTCCGCTGGCACAAGCACAGACCCCGAGGAAGGATGAAACCACGGGGACAACACAAACCTGGAAGGGCCAGGAATTAGGGGGTGGTAGGCCTACTGAAGAAAGCCAGAGAGGAACACAGGATAATCCGGCCCAAAATCATTCAGGACTGGTTGACAACAAAGGGAAAATAGTCTTATATGCTCAGATACCACCGCGAGACCAAGTTAATGAATTTGTGTTTACTGTTATGTCGAATAACCAACCGTTATGTGCATTAACCTTCCGCCAGAATCATGAACATGCGCATAGGGAAAATCGGTGCGAAGTACATATCCAATTTAATTCAATAAAATGGTGTCTGGCATAGAGGAGTCGGGTGACTGGGGGAGGATGCTCTATGGGGAGATAGATTGGAGTGACACTAGAAAGGAGACCGGAATGTGAGAATCGGACATTAGAAGGAGGTCCTATTCTCTTAACTGGTGACCTCTTCATGTGAACCACAACCATTTCAGACTGTGTGAACAAATGGACATTGGACTAATGGGTTCCAGGCCACTACGGTGCCCAAACCCCCCACGTTATATAGTATACCGGTACATGACAATAATCAGAACTATCCCAATCCATGCAAGCTTGTTGACAGTTTTCAGTTTTTAATTTATTTTAGTTTTTAATTTCTATTATTTACTTATTTTTTGAAATGTCATTTTTTGAGTTTCATATTTTTATGTCATATATTTTGAAATGCTTATTTCCAATGCATGCTGAAAATACTGTGTTATGTGTGAATTCTAGTTAGACATGTTAAACATTTGATAGATCTTTTTTGCCTTAAACCAGGTTGAGACTCCTGAACATGTTTAAAGGTTTTTTAACGATGATCAAATGTAGTGTAGAATATGACCCAAACGACTGTTACGTTTCTGTTATGTTTTTGTTATGATCTTATTAGATCATAAAGGGGGGATGTGTGGTAGAAATTAGTGAGTATATTCTATAGTAAACCATGATTATTAATAGGCTTAATATTTTAAATAGTGGAAAGCACATGACGCCTGAGTCTGGGTTCAGAGCAGATGGTAGGCGCACAGAAATGTCCTGGGAACTGCGGGGTCAAGTCATGTTGACCTCCACCTTTCAGCCTTGGGTCATTTTGGCTAACAAGGCTAATCCCTGCAGACCTCAGACCGGGGCACGGTTGATAACACGCTGAGACGAAGATTGACTAGGCGGAAACCTCATTAGGGACAAGGGAACCTCCATTGTATTAAAGAAGTTCCTGTATGTGTATAAAGGAAGGCTGGGACCGAAGTTCAAGCAGTGACTTTGCAAACCCACTCAGGCTGTTGTCGTTGTTGTTTTTCTGCACGATAAAGTCTTTTGTCAATTCTTGCTCCGGACCCCTCGATTTCTTTTGCACTCTCTCTCTTAAATTAGTCGAAGTGTTTCAAATCTCGATTAATCTACGTTAGGAGTCGCCACAATATTTACCATCTTGTAAACATGTCATTGTGCAGTGCATAACAATTGTAACAACAGCAACAACATTGCTGACATATCTGAAGAGGCCGTGTCAAATTCAACTACGCATAACCTGTAAAAGCAGCTGTGCGGCTTACAACACAGTTCCAACATGGAACTGGGATGAGTCGGTCGCGACCGATTCGATCGAACGAATCCCGAACGTGAACGACAAGAACTGGTTCCCCAAAAAAAGAAGAACTAGTTCCTGTGAGATTCCCTGTCAAATGACGTAATCTGACGTAACGAACAAATCAAAACGAACGAATCAAACAAACGAATAGTTATAGTGAACTGAACTGAAAGAACTAGTTCCCGGAAAATAATCATTTTGCCATCCCTATACGTAGCGAAGACCCACGACGTGCAGGAATTTAGGTGAAACCCCTGAAAATTCCGTTAGGAAACCCTGTTTTTTCCAAAGTGTCGAAATGCGCATGTGCACCGTAGTTGGCCCAGCCTCAGACAGAGTCTGACTTAAACCCGTGTCTTGCTAACAAAGATATTACAGTGAGCCCAACTCTTGACCCAAAACTCAACGTTGCTGGTTGGACTAAATTGCATTGCACAGCTGACATGAATACTGTTTTATATTCATTTTACTCAGAAATCATAATGAGACCAACAATTTTAAGTTTTCGTTTTTACAGTGTATTGCTGTCTGGCATTCAGAAATGTAAAATGGAAGTTTCCAATTATTAAACTTAAAACTTGTTTTGCATTCTTTGAAATGTTTTTTTTTTTAAATGTTATTAACCTTCATTTGAAATATTAAGTTAACAACCCTGACTTACTTTTTGAGTTTTGTAAAATATAAAAATCTTAGTTGGTATAACTCTCACTTTCAAGTTTGTCTAAAGAGGAAAATGTAATTATACAAACAAAATAATATTAGTTGATGGAACTTTTTTAAAACTCAAGATCTTTTGTTGGGCTCAAAACTCAAAAATTGATTGCAGTAAGTTGCCTTGCAATTTTGAGTTTTCTCAACTTTTTGTTTTCCAGCATACCAAAGTGCAGAACAAGTTTGACGTTATGGTCAAACTTGTTCTAACCAACGGACATGCAAGTCTCGGTAACGGTGGCGGCAACACTACACACAATAAACAACACACAAACAATAAAGACCCCAAACCCGTTATACGAATACCCAGACTCCCCGGGGGGTAGGAGTCGCCACAATATTTACCATCTGCAAATTCCGTTAGGAAACCCCGTATTTTCCAAAGTGTCGAAATGCGCATGTGCACCGTAGTTAGCCCAGCCTCAGACAGAGTCTGACTTAAACCCGTGTGTCTTGCTAACAAAGATATTACAGTGAGCCCAACTCTTGACCCAAACTCAACATTGTTGGTTGGACTAAATTGCATTGCACAGTTGACATGAATACTGAATGTTTTATATTCATTTTACTCAGAAATCATAATGAGACCAACAATTTTAAGTTTTCGTTTTTACAGTGTATTGCTGTCTGGCATTCAGAAATGTAAAATGGAAGTTTCCAATTATTAAACTTAAAACTTGTTTTGCATTCTTTGAAATGTTTTTTTATTTTAAATGTTATTAACCTTAATGTGAAATATTAAGTTAACAACCCTGACTTACTTTTTGAGTTTTGTAAAATATAAAAATCTTAGTTGGTATAACTCTCACTTTCTAGTTTGTCTAAAGAAGAAAATGTAATTATACAAACAAAATAATATTAGTTGATGGAACCTTTTTAAAACTCAAGATCTTTTGTTGGGCTTAAAACTCAAAAATTGATTGCAGTAAGTTGCCTTGCAATTTTGAGTTTTCTCAAATTTTCATTTTTTACAATGTGTGAACAAACTGCATATGTGAGCTCCACGTGCCATTTACTGATCTGCCCTCGTATATGGCTCGTCAGCCCGCCCGAGAGGCATCCGTCGAAAGGACCTTCCTCGCCAGGACAGTTCCCATGGTAACGCCTGTAGTCAGAAAGGTCGCGCGTCCCCAAGGGCGCAGCGCCGAGACGCCATGGAGATCAAAACCCGGCGATGGCCATGGCACGTCGGGTTCAGTCTGAGTGATGCAACCCATCGCTGAACCGGCCTCATATGGAGGCGGCCAAGTGGGACCACTACCAGCGCCGACGCCATCAGACCCAACACTGTAAAAAAACAAAAAGTTGAGAAAACTCAAAATTGCAAGGCAACTTACTGCAATAATTTTTTGAGTTTTGAGCCCAACAAAAGATCTTGAGTTTTAAAAAAGTTCCATCAACTAATATTATTTGGTTTGTATAATTACATTTTCCTCTTTAGACAAACTTGAAAGTGAGAGTTATACCAACTAAGATTTTTATATTTTACAAAACTCAAAAGTAAGTCAGGGTTGTTAACTTAATATTTCAAATTAAGTTTAATAACATTTAAAAAAAAAAACATTTCAAAGAATGCAAAACATGTTTTATGTTTAATTATTGTAAACTTCCATTTTATATTTCTGAATGCCAGACAGCAATAGAACAAGCAACATGTAGCTAGTTCAGCAGCAGAGAATCGCTGTCTAAATGCAGGAAACCAAAGTGCAGAACAAGTTTGACATTATGGTCAAACTTGTTCTGCACGAGACGGGAGCCCAGGTTAAACGGTGACGCAACTCTCGTGCGTCATACACCGCACGATCCCGAGAGCTGCCTTTATTTAACACACACCCGCAACACACAGCGCACCGCACACCCAACCAACGGACATGCAAGTCTCGGTAACGGTGGCGGCAACACTACACACAATAAACAACACACAAACAATAAAGACCCCAAACCCGTTAACCCCACTTAACCTAACAGAAACAAATTGACAAAAGGCAATAAACCCCTTTTTCCCAACCGGCATCACGAATACCCAGACTCCCCGGGGGGTAGGAGACGCCACAATATTTACCATCTTGTAAACATGTCATTGTGCAGTGCATAACAATTGTAACAACAGCAACAACATTGCTGACATATCTGAAGAGGCCGTGTCAAATTCAACTACGCATAACCTGTAAAAGCAGCTGTGCGGCTTACAACACAGTTCCAACATGGAACTGGGATGAGTCGGTCGCGACCGATTCGATCGAACGAATCCCGAACGTGAACGACAAGAACTGGTTCCCCAAAAAAAGAAGAACTAGTTCCTGTGAGATTCCCTGTCAAATGACGTAATCTGACGTAACGAACAAATCAAAACGAACGAATCAAACAAACGAATAGTTATAGTGAACTGAACTGAAAGAACTAGTTCCCGGAAAATAATCATTTTGCCATCCCTATACGTAGCGAAGACCCACGACGTGCAGGAATTTAGGTGAAACCCCTGAAAATTCCGTTAGGAAACCCTGTTTTTTCCAAAGTGTCGAAATGCGCATGTGCACCGTAGTTGGCCCAGCCTCAGACAGAGTCTGACTTAAACCCGTGTCTTGCTAACAAAGATATTACAGTGAGCCCAACTCTTGACCCAAAACTCAACGTTGCTGGTTGGACTAAATTGCATTGCACAGCTGACATGAATACTGTTTTATATTCATTTTACTCAGAAATCATAATGAGACCAACAATTTTAAGTTTTCGTTTTTACAGTGTATTGCTGTCTGGCATTCAGAAATGTAAAATGGAAGTTTCCAATTATTAAACTTAAAACTTGTTTTGCATTCTTTGAAATGTTTTTTTTTTTAAATGTTATTAACCTTCATTTGAAATATTAAGTTAACAACCCTGACTTACTTTTTGAGTTTTGTAAAATATAAAAATCTTAGTTGGTATAACTCTCACTTTCAAGTTTGTCTAAAGAGGAAAATGTAATTATACAAACAAAATAATATTAGTTGATGGAACTTTTTTAAAACTCAAGATCTTTTGTTGGGCTCAAAACTCAAAAATTGATTGCAGTAAGTTGCCTTGCAATTTTGAGTTTTCTCAACTTTTTGTTTTCCAGCATACCAAAGTGCAGAACAAGTTTGACGTTATGGTCAAACTTGTTCTAACCAACGGACATGCAAGTCTCGGTAACGGTGGCGGCAACACTACACACAATAAACAACACACAAACAATAAAGACCCCAAACCCGTTATACGAATACCCAGACTCCCCGGGGGGTAGGAGTCGCCACAATATTTACCATCTGCAAATTCCGTTAGGAAACCCCGTATTTTCCAAAGTGTCGAAATGCGCATGTGCACCGTAGTTAGCCCAGCCTCAGACAGAGTCTGACTTAAACCCGTGTGTCTTGCTAACAAAGATATTACAGTGAGCCCAACTCTTGACCCAAACTCAACATTGTTGGTTGGACTAAATTGCATTGCACAGTTGACATGAATACTGAATGTTTTATATTCATTTTACTCAGAAATCATAATGAGACCAACAATTTTAAGTTTTCGTTTTTACAGTGTATTGCTGTCTGGCATTCAGAAATGTAAAATGGAAGTTTCCAATTATTAAACTTAAAACTTGTTTTGCATTCTTTGAAATGTTTTTTTTTTTAAATGTTATTAACCTTAATGTGAAATATTAAGTTAACAACCCTGACTTACTTTTTGAGTTTTGTAAAATATAAAAATCTTAGTTGGTATAACTCTCACTTTCTAGTTTGTCTAAAGAAGAAAATGTAATTATACAAACAAAATAATATTAGTTGATGGAACCTTTTTAAAACTCAAGATCTTTTGTTGGGCTTAAAACTCAAAAATTGATTGCAGTAAGTTGCCTTGCAATTTTGAGTTTTCTCAAATTTTCATTTTTTACAATGTGTGAACAAACTGCATATGTGAGCTCCACGTGCCATTTACTGATCTGCCCTCGTATATGGCTCGTCAGCCCGCCCGAGAGGCATCCGTCGAAAGGACCTTCCTCGCCAGGACAGTTCCCATGGTAACACCTGTAGTCAGAAAGGTCGCGCGTCCCCAAGGGCGCAGCGCCGAGACGCCATGGAGATCAAAACCCGGCGATGGCCATGGCACGTCGGGTTCAGTCTGAGTGATGCAACCCATCGCTGAACCGGCCTCATATGGAGGCGGCCAAGTGGGACCACTACCAGCGCCGACGCCATCAGACCCAACACTGTAAAAAAACAAAAAGTTGAGAAAACTCAAAATTGCAAGGCAACTTACTGCAATAATTTTTTGAGTTTTGAGCCCAACAAAAGATCTTGAGTTTTAAAAAAGTTCCATCAACTAATATTATTTGGTTTGTATAATTACATTTTCCTCTTTAGACAAACTTGAAAGTGAGAGTTATACCAACTAAGATTTTTATATTTTACAAAACTCAAAAGTAAGTCAGGGTTGTTAACTTAATATTTCAAATTAAGTTTAATAACATTTAAAAAAAAAAACATTTCAAAGAATGCAAAACATGTTTTAAGTTTAATAATTGTAAACTTCCATTTTATATTTCTGAATGCCAGACAGCAATAGAACAAGCAACATGTAGCTAGTTCAGCAGCAGAGAATCGCTGTCTAAATGCAGGAAACCAAAGTGCAGAACAAGTTTGACATTATGGTCAAACTTGTTCTGCACGAGACGGGAGCCCAGGTTAAACGGTGACGCAACTCTCGTGCGTCATATACCGCACGATCCCGAGAGCTGCCTTTATTTAACACACACCCGCAACACACAGCGCACCGCACACCCAACCAACGGACATGCAAGTCTCGGTAACGGTGGCGGCAACACTACACACAATAAACAACACACAAACAATAAAGACCCCAAACCCGTTAACCCCACTTAACCTAACAGAAACAAATTGACAAAAGGCAATAAACCCCTTTTTCCCAACCGGCATCACGAATACCCAGACTCCCCGGGGGGTAGGAGACGCCACAATATTTACCATCTTGTAAACATGTCATTGTGCAGTGCATAACAATTGTAACAACAGCAACAACATTGCTGACATATCTGAAGAGGCCGTGTCAAATTCAACTACGCATAACCTGTAAAAGCAGCTGTGCGGCTTACAACACAGTTCCAACATGGAACTGGGATGAGTCGGTCGCGACCGATTCGATCGAACGAATCCCGAACGTGAACGACAAGAACTGGTTCCCCAAAAAAAGAAGAACTAGTTCCTGTGAGATTCCCTGTCAAATGACGTAATCTGACGTAACGAACAAATCAAAACGAACGAATCAAACAAACGAATAGTTATAGTGAACTGAACTGAAAGAACTAGTTCCCGGAAAATAATCATTTTGCCATCCCTATACGTAGCGAAGACCCACGACGTGCAGGAATTTAGGTGAAACCCCTGAAAATTCCGTTAGGAAACCCTGTTTTTTCCAAAGTGTCGAAATGCGCATGTGCACCGTAGTTGGCCCAGCCTCAGACAGAGTCTGACTTAAACCCGTGTCTTGCTAACAAAGATATTACAGTGAGCCCAACTCTTGACCCAAAACTCAACGTTGCTGGTTGGACTAAATTGCATTGCACAGCTGACATGAATACTGTTTTATATTCATTTTACTCAGAAATCATAATGAGACCAACAATTTTAAGTTTTCGTTTTTACAGTGTATTGCTGTCTGGCATTCAGAAATGTAAAATGGAAGTTTCCAATTATTAAACTTAAAACTTGTTTTGCATTCTTTGAAATGTTTTTTTTTTTAAATGTTATTAACCTTCATTTGAAATATTAAGTTAACAACCCTGACTTACTTTTTGAGTTTTGTAAAATATAAAAATCTTAGTTGGTATAACTCTCACTTTCAAGTTTGTCTAAAGAGGAAAATGTAATTATACAAACAAAATAATATTAGTTGATGGAACTTTTTTAAAACTCAAGATCTTTTGTTGGGCTCAAAACTCAAAAATTGATTGCAGTAAGTTGCCTTGCAATTTTGAGTTTTCTCAACTTTTTGTTTTCCAGCATACCAAAGTGCAGAACAAGTTTGACGTTATGGTCAAACTTGTTCTAACCAACGGACATGCAAGTCTCGGTAACGGTGGCGGCAACACTACACACAATAAACAACACACAAACAATAAAGACCCCAAACCCGTTATACGAATACCCAGACTCCCCGGGGGGTAGGAGTCGCCACAATATTTACCATCTGCAAATTCCGTTAGGAAACCCCGTATTTTCCAAAGTGTCGAAATGCGCATGTGCACCGTAGTTAGCCCAGCCTCAGACAGAGTCTGACTTAAACCCGTGTGTCTTGCTAACAAAGATATTACAGTGAGCCCAACTCTTGACCCAAACTCAACATTGTTGGTTGGACTAAATTGCATTGCACAGTTGACATGAATACTGAATGTTTTATATTCATTTTACTCAGAAATCATAATGAGACCAACAATTTTAAGTTTTCGTTTTTACAGTGTATTGCTGTCTGGCATTCAGAAATGTAAAATGGAAGTTTCCAATTATTAAACTTAAAACTTGTTTTGCATTCTTTGAAATGTTTTTTTATTTTAAATGTTATTAACCTTAATGTGAAATATTAAGTTAACAACCCTGACTTACTTTTTGAGTTTTGTAAAATATAAAAATCTTAGTTGGTATAACTCTCACTTTCTAGTTTGTCTAAAGAAGAAAATGTAATTATACAAACAAAATAATATTAGTTGATGGAACCTTTTTAAAACTCAAGATCTTTTGTTGGGCTTAAAACTCAAAAATTGATTGCAGTAAGTTGCCTTGCAATTTTGAGTTTTCTCAAATTTTCATTTTTTACAATGTGTGAACAAACTGCATATGTGAGCTCCACGTGCCATTTACTGATCTGCCCTCGTATATGGCTCGTCAGCCCGCCCGAGAGGCATCCGTCGAAAGGACCTTCCTCGCCAGGACAGTTCCCATGGTAACGCCTGTAGTCAGAAAGGTCGCGCGTCCCCAAGGGCGCAGCGCCGAGACGCCATGGAGATCAAAACCCGGCGATGGCCATGGCACGTCGGGTTCAGTCTGAGTGATGCAACCCATCGCTGAACCGGCCTCATATGGAGGCGGCCAAGTGGGACCACTACCAGCGCCGACGCCATCAGACCCAACACTGTAAAAAAACAAAAAGTTGAGAAAACTCAAAATTGCAAGGCAACTTACTGCAATAATTTTTTGAGTTTTGAGCCCAACAAAAGATCTTGAGTTTTAAAAAAGTTCCATCAACTAATATTATTTGGTTTGTATAATTACATTTTCCTCTTTAGACAAACTTGAAAGTGAGAGTTATACCAACTAAGATTTTTATATTTTACAAAACTCAAAAGTAAGTCAGGGTTGTTAACTTAATATTTCAAATTAAGTTTAATAACATTTAAAAAAAAAAACATTTCAAAGAATGCAAAACATGTTTTATGTTTAATTATTGTAAACTTCCATTTTATATTTCTGAATGCCAGACAGCAATAGAACAAGCAACATGTAGCTAGTTCAGCAGCAGAGAATCGCTGTCTAAATGCAGGAAACCAAAGTGCAGAACAAGTTTGACATTATGGTCAAACTTGTTCTGCACGAGACGGGAGCCCAGGTTAAACGGTGACGCAACTCTCGTGCGTCATACACCGCACGATCCCGAGAGCTGCCTTTATTTAACACACACCCGCAACACACAGCGCACCGCACACCCAACCAACGGACATGCAAGTCTCGGTAACGGTGGCGGCAACACTACACACAATAAACAACACACAAACAATAAAGACCCCAAACCCGTTAACCCCACTTAACCTAACAGAAACAAATTGACAAAAGGCAATAAACCCCTTTTTCCCAACCGGCATCACGAATACCCAGACTCCCCGGGGGGTAGGAGACGCCACAATATTTACCATCTTGTAAACATGTCATTGTGCAGTGCATAACAATTGTAACAACAGCAACAACATTGCTGACATATCTGAAGAGGCCGTGTCAAATTCAACTACGCATAACCTGTAAAAGCAGCTGTGCGGCTTACAACACAGTTCCAACATGGAACTGGGATGAGTCGGTCGCGACCGATTCGATCGAACGAATCCCGAACGTGAACGACAAGAACTGGTTCCCCAACAAAAGAAGAACTAGTTCCTGTGAGATTCCCTGTCAAATGACGTAATCTGACGTAACGAACAAATCAAAACGAACGAATCAAACAAACGAATAGTTATAGTGAACTGAACTGAAAGAACTAGTTCCCGGAAAATAATCATTTTGCCATCCCTATACGTAGCGAAGACCCACGACGTGCAGGAATTTAGGTGAAACCCCTGAAAATTCCGTTAGGAAACCCTGTTTTTTCCAAAGTGTCGAAATGCGCATGTGCACCGTAGTTGGCCCAGCCTCAGACAGAGTCTGACTTAAACCCGTGTCTTGCTAACAAAGATATTACAGTGAGCCCAACTCTTGACCCAAAACTCAACGTTGCTGGTTGGACTAAATTGCATTGCACAGCTGACATGAATACTGTTTTATATTCATTTTACTCAGAAATCATAATGAGACCAACAATTTTAAGTTTTCGTTTTTACAGTGTATTGCTGTCTGGCATTCAGAAATGTAAAATGGAAGTTTCCAATTATTAAACTTAAAACTTGTTTTGCATTCTTTGAAATGTTTTTTTTTTAAATGTTATTAACCTTCATTTGAAATATTAAGTTAACAACCCTGACTTACTTTTTGAGTTTTGTAAAATATAAAAATCTTAGTTGGTATAACTCTCACTTTCAAGTTTGTCTAAAGAGGAAAATGTAATTATACAAACAAAATAATATTAGTTGATGGAACTTTTTTAAAACTCAAGATCTTTTGTTGGGCTCAAAACTCAAAAATTGATTGCAGTAAGTTGCCTTGCAATTTTGAGTTTTCTCAACTTTTTGTTTTCCAGCATACCAAAGTGCAGAACAAGTTTGACGTTATGGTCAAACTTGTTCTAACCAACGGACATGCAAGTCTCGGTAACGGTGGCGGCAACACTACACACAATAAACAACACACAAACAATAAAGACCCCAAACCCGTTATACGAATACCCAGACTCCCCGGGGGGTAGGAGTCGCCACAATATTTACCATCTGCAAATTCCGTTAGGAAACCCCGTATTTTCCAAAGTGTCGAAATGCGCATGTGCACCGTAGTTAGCCCAGCCTCAGACAGAGTCTGACTTAAACCCGTGTGTCTTGCTAACAAAGATATTACAGTGAGCCCAACTCTTGACCCAAACTCAACATTGTTGGTTGGACTAAATTGCATTGCACAGTTGACATGAATACTGAATGTTTTATATTCATTTTACTCAGAAATCATAATGAGACCAACAATTTTAAGTTTTCGTTTTTACAGTGTATTGCTGTCTGGCATTCAGAAATGTAAAATGGAAGTTTCCAATTATTAAACTTAAAACTTGTTTTGCATTCTTTGAAATGTTTTTTTTTTTTAAATGTTATTAACCTTAATGTGAAATATTAAGTTAACAACCCTGACTTACTTTTTGAGTTTTGTAAAATATAAAAATCTTAGTTGGTATAACTCTCACTTTCTAGTTTGTCTAAAGAAGAAAATGTAATTATACAAACAAAATAATATTAGTTGATGGAACCTTTTTAAAACTCAAGATCTTTTGTTGGGCTTAAAACTCAAAAATTGATTGCAGTAAGTTGCCTTGCAATTTTGAGTTTTCTCAAATTTTCATTTTTTACAATGTGTGAACAAACTGCATATGTGAGCTCCACGTGCCATTTACTGATCTGCCCTCGTATATGGCTCGTCAGCCCGCCCGAGAGGCATCCGTCGAAAGGACCTTCCTCGCCAGGACAGTTCCCATGGTAACGCCTGTAGTCAGAAAGGTCGCGCGTCCCCAAGGGCGCAGCGCCGAGACGCCATGGAGATCAAAACCCGGCGATGGCCATGGCACGTCGGGTTCAGTCTGAGTGATGCAACCCATCGCTGAACCGGCCTCATATGGAGGCGGCCAAGTGGGACCACTACCAGCGCCGACGCCATCAGACCCAACACTATAAAAAAACAAAAAGTTGAGAAAACTCAAAATTGCAAGGCAACTTACTGCAATAATTTTTTGAGTTTTGAGCCCAACAAAAGATCTTGAGTTTTAAAAAAGTTCCATCAACTAATATTATTTGGTTTGTATAATTACATTTTCCTCTTTAGACAAACTTCAAAGTGAGAGTTATACCAACTAAGATTTTTATATTTTACAAAACTCAAAAGTAAGTCAGGGTTGTTAACTTAATATTTCAAATTAAGTTTAATAACATTTAAAAAAAAAAACATTTCAAAGAATGCAAAACATGTTTTAAGTTTAATAATTGTAAACTTCCATTTTATATTTCTGAATGCCAGACAGCAATAGAACAAGCAACATGTAGCTAGTTCAGCAGCAGAGAATCGCTGTCTAAATGCAGGAAACCAAAGTGCAGAACAAGTTTGACATTATGGTCAAACTTGTTCTGCACGAGACGGGAGCCCAGGTTAAACGGTGACGCAACTCTCGTGCGTCATATACCGCACGATCCCGAGAGCTGCCTTTATTTAACACACACCCGCAACACACAGCGCACCGCACACCCAACCAACGGACATGCAAGTCTCGGTAACGGTGGCGGCAACACTACACACAATAAACAACACACAAACAATAAAGACCCCAAACCCGTTAACCCCACTTAACCTAACAGAAACAAATTGACAAAAGGCAATAAACCCCTTTTTCCCAACCGGCATCACGAATACCCAGACTCCCCGGGGGGTAGGAGACGCCACAATATTTACCATCTTGTAAACATGTCATTGTGCAGTGCATAACAATTGTAACAACAGCAACAACATTGCTGACATATCTGAAGAGGCCGTGTCAAATTCAACTACGCATAACCTGTAAAAGCAGCTGTGCGGCTTACAACACAGTTCCAACATGGAACTGGGATGAGTCGGTCGCGACCGATTCGATCGAACGAATCCCGAACGTGAACGACAAGAACTGGTTCCCCAAAAAAAGAAGAACTAGTTCCTGTGAGATTCCCTGTCAAATGACGTAATCTGACGTAACGAACAAATCAAAACGAACGAATCAAACAAACGAATAGTTATAGTGAACTGAACTGAAAGAACTAGTTCCCGGAAAATAATCATTTTGCCATCCCTATACGTAGCGAAGACCCACGACGTGCAGGAATTTAGGTGAAACCCCTGAAAATTCCGTTAGGAAACCCTGTTTTTTCCAAAGTGTCGAAATGCGCATGTGCACCGTAGTTGGCCCAGCCTCAGACAGAGTCTGACTTAAACCCGTGTCTTGCTAACAAAGATATTACAGTGAGCCCAACTCTTGACCCAAAACTCAACGTTGCTGGTTGGACTAAATTGCATTGCACAGCTGACATGAATACTGTTTTATATTCATTTTACTCAGAAATCATAATGAGACCAACAATTTTAAGTTTTCGTTTTTACAGTGTATTGCTGTCTGGCATTCAGAAATGTAAAATGGAAGTTTCCAATTATTAAACTTAAAACTTGTTTTGCATTCTTTGAAATGTTTTTTTTTTTAAATGTTATTAACCTTCATTTGAAATATTAAGTTAACAACCCTGACTTACTTTTTGAGTTTTGTAAAATATAAAAATCTTAGTTGGTATAACTCTCACTTTCAAGTTTGTCTAAAGAGGAAAATGTAATTATACAAACAAAATAATATTAGTTGATGGAACTTTTTTAAAACTCAAGATCTTTTGTTGGGCTCAAAACTCAAAAATTGATTGCAGTAAGTTGCCTTGCAATTTTGAGTTTTCTCAACTTTTTGTTTTCCAGCATACCAAAGTGCAGAACAAGTTTGACGTTATGGTCAAACTTGTTCTAACCAACGGACATGCAAGTCTCGGTAACGGTGGCGGCAACACTACACACAATAAACAACACACAAACAATAAAGACCCCAAACCCGTTATACGAATACCCAGACTCCCCGGGGGGTAGGAGTCGCCACAATATTTACCATCTGCAAATTCCGTTAGGAAACCCCGTATTTTCCAAAGTGTCGAAATGCGCATGTGCACCGTAGTTAGCCCAGCCTCAGACAGAGTCTGACTTAAACCCGTGTGTCTTGCTAACAAAGATATTACAGTGAGCCCAACTCTTGACCCAAACTCAACATTGTTGGTTGGACTAAATTGCATTGCACAGTTGACATGAATACTGAATGTTTTATATTCATTTTACTCAGAAATCATAATGAGACCAACAATTTTAAGTTTTCGTTTTTACAGTGTATTGCTGTCTGGCATTCAGAAATGTAAAATGGAAGTTTCCAATTATTAAACTTAAAACTTGTTTTGCATTCTTTGAAATGTTTTTTTATTTTAAATGTTATTAACCTTAATGTGAAATATTAAGTTAACAACCCTGACTTACTTTTTGAGTTTTGTAAAATATAAAAATCTTAGTTGGTATAACTCTCACTTTCTAGTTTGTCTAAAGAAGAAAATGTAATTATACAAACAAAATAATATTAGTTGATGGAACCTTTTTAAAACTCAAGATCTTTTGTTGGGCTTAAAACTCAAAAATTGATTGCAGTAAGTTGCCTTGCAATTTTGAGTTTTCTCAAATTTTCATTTTTTACAATGTGTGAACAAACTGCATATGTGAGCTCCACGTGCCATTTACTGATCTGCCCTCGTATATGGCTCCCCAGCCCGCCCGAGAGGCATCCGTCGAAAGGACCTTCCTCGCCAGGACAGTTCCCATGGTAACGCCTGTAGTCAGAAAGGTCGCGCGTCCCCAAGGGCGCAGCGCCGAGACGCCATGGAGATCAAAACCCGGCGATGGCCATGGCACGTCGGGTTCAGTCTGAGTGATGCAACCCATCGCTGAACCGGCCTCATATGGAGGCGGCCAAGTGGGACCACTACCAGCGCCGACGCCATCAGACCCAACACTGTAAAAAAACAAAAAGTTGAGAAAACTCAAAATTGCAAGGCAACTTACTGCAATAATTTTTTGAGTTTTGAGCCCAACAAAAGATCTTGAGTTTTAAAAAAGTTCCATCAACTAATATTATTTGGTTTGTATAATTACATTTTCCTCTTTAGACAAACTTGAAAGTGAGAGTTATACCAACTAAGATTTTAATATTTTACAAAACTCAAAAGTAAGTCAGGGTTGTTAACTTAATATTTCAAATTAAGTTTAATAACATTTAAAAAAAAAAACATTTCAAAGAATGCAAAACATGTTTTATGTTTAATAATTGTAAACTTCCATTTTATATTTCTGAATGCCAGACAGCAATAGAACAAGCAACATGTAGCTAGTTCAGCAGCAGAGAATCGCTGTCTAAATGCAGGAAACCAAAGTGCAGAACAAGTTTGACATTATGGTCAAACTTGTTCTGCACGAGACGGGAGCCCAGGTTAAACGGTGACGCAACTCTCGTGCGTCATACACCGCACGATCCCGAGAGCTGCCTTTATTTAACACACACCCGCAACACACAGCGCACCGCACACCCAACCAACGGACATGCAAGTCTCGGTAACGGTGGCGGCAACACTACACACAATAAACAACACACAAACAATAAAGACCCCAAACCCGTTAACCCCACTTAACCTAACAGAAACAAATTGACAAAAGGCAATAAACCCCTTTTTCCCAACCGGCATCACGAATACCCAGACTCCCCGGGGGGTAGGAGACGCCACAATATTTACCATCTTGTAAACATGTCATTGTGCAGTGCATAACAATTGTAACAACAGCAACAACATTGCTGACATATCTGAAGAGGCCGTGTCAAATTCAACTACGCATAACCTGTAAAAGCAGCTGTGCGGCTTACAACACAGTTCCAACATGGAACTGGGATGAGTCGGTCGCGACCGATTCGATCGAACGAATCCCGAACGTGAACGACAAGAACTGGTTCCCCAAAAAAAGAAGAACTAGTTCCTGTGAGATTCCCTGTCAAATGACGTAATCTGACGTAACGAACAAATCAAAACGAACGAATCAAACAAACGAATAGTTATAGTGAACTGAACTGAAAGAACTAGTTCCCGGAAAATAATCATTTTGCCATCCCTATACGTAGCGAAGACCCACGACGTGCAGGAATTTAGGTGAAACCCCTGAAAATTCCGTTAGGAAACCCTGTTTTTTCCAAAGTGTCGAAATGCGCATGTGCACCGTAGTTGGCCCAGCCTCAGACAGAGTCTGACTTAAACCCGTGTCTTGCTAACAAAGATATTACAGTGAGCCCAACTCTTGACCCAAAACTCAACGTTGCTGGTTGGACTAAATTGCATTGCACAGCTGACATGAATACTGTTTTATATTCATTTTACTCAGAAATCATAATGAGACCAACAATTTTAAGTTTTCGTTTTTACAGTGTATTGCTGTCTGGCATTCAGAAATGTAAAATGGAAGTTTCCAATTATTAAACTTAAAACTTGTTTTGCATTCTTTGAATTGTTTTTTTTTTTAAATGTTATTAACCTTCATTTGAAATATTAAGTTAACAACCCTGACTTACTTTTTGAGTTTTGTAAAATATAAAAATCTTAGTTGGTATAACTCTCACTTTCAAGTTTGTCTAAAGAGGAAAATGTAATTATACAAACAAAATAATATTAGTTGATGGAACTTTTTTAAAACTCAAGATCTTTTGTTGGGCTCAAAACTCAAAAATTGATTGCAGTAAGTTGCCTTGCAATTTTGAGTTTTCTCAACTTTTTGTTTTCCAGCATACCAAAGTGCAGAACAAGTTTGACGTTATGGTCAAACTTGTTCTAACCAACGGACATGCAAGTCTCGGTAACGGTGGCGGCAACACTACACACAATAAACAACACACAAACAATAAAGACCCCAAACCCGTTATACGAATACCCAGACTCCCCGGGGGGTAGGAGTCGCCACAATATTTACCATCTGCAAATTCCGTTAGGAAACCCCGTATTTTCCAAAGTGTCGAAATGCGCATGTGCACCGTAGTTAGCCCAGCCTCAGACAGAGTCTGACTTAAACCCGTGTGTCTTGCTAACAAAGATATTACAGTGAGCCCAACTCTTGACCCAAACTCAACATTGTTGGTTGGACTAAATTGCATTGCACAGTTGACATGAATACTGAATGTTTTATATTCATTTTACTCAGAAATCATAATGAGACCAACAATTTTAAGTTTTCGTTTTTACAGTGTATTGCTGTCTGGCATTCAGAAATGTAAAATGGAAGTTTCCAATTATTAAACTTAAAACTTGTTTTGCATTCTTTGAAATGTTTTTTTATTTTAAATGTTATTAACCTTAATGTGAAATATTAAGTTAACAACCCTGACTTACTTTTTGAGTTTTGTAAAATATAAAAATCTTAGTTGGTATAACTCTCACTTTCTAGTTTGTCTAAAGAAGAAAATGTAATTATACAAACAAAATAATATTAGTTGATGGAACCTTTTTAAAACTCAAGATCTTTTGTTGGGCTTAAAACTCAAAAATTGATTGCAGTAAGTTGCCTTGCAATTTTGAGTTTTCTCAAATTTTCATTTTTTACAATGTGTGAACAAACTGCATATGTGAGCTCCACGTGCCATTTACTGATCTGCCCTCGTATATGGCTCGTCAGCCCGCCCGAGAGGCATCCGTCGAAAGGACCTTCCTCGCCAGGACAGTTCCCATGGTAACGCCTGTAGTCAGAAAGGTCGCGCGTCCCCAAGGGCGCAGCGCCGAGACGCCATGGAGATCAAAACCCGGCGATGGCCATGGCACGTCGGGTTCAGTCTGAGTGATGCAACCCATCGCTGAACCGGCCTCATATGGAGGCGGCCAAGTGGGACCACTACCAGCGCCGACGCCATCAGACCCAACACTGTAAAAAAACAAAAAGTTGAGAAAACTCAAAATTGCAAGGCAACTTACTGCAATAATTTTTTGAGTTTTGAGCCCAACAAAAGATCTTGAGTTTTAAAAAAGTTCCATCAACTAATATTATTTGGTTTGTATAATTACATTTTCCTCTTTAGACAAACTTGAAAGTGAGAGTTATACCAACTAAGATTTTTATATTTTACAAAACTCAAAAGTAAGTCAGGGTTGTTAACTTAATATTTCAAATTAAGTTTAATAACATTTAAAAAAAAAAACATTTCAAAGAATGCAAAACATGTTTTATGTTTAATAATTGTAAACTTCCATTTTATATTTCTGAATGCCAGACAGCAATAGAACAAGCAACATGTAGCTAGTTCAGCAGCAGAGAATCGCTGTCTAAATGCAGGAAACCAAAGTGCAGAACAAGTTTGACATTATGGTCAAACTTGTTCTGCACGAGACGGGAGCCCAGGTTAAACGGTGACGCAACTCTCGTGCGTCATACACCGCACGATCCCGAGAGCTGCCTTTATTTAACACACACCCGCAACACACAGCGCACCGCACACCCAACCAACGGACATGCAAGTCTCGGTAACGGTGGCGGCAACACTACACACAATAAACAACACACAAACAATAAAGACCCCAAACCCGTTAACCCCACTTAACCTAACAGAAACAAATTGACAAAAGGCAATAAACCCCTTTTTCCCAACCGGCATCACGAATACCCAGACTCCCCGGGGGGTAGGAGACGCCACAATATTTACCATCTTGTAAACATGTCATTGTGCAGTGCATAACAATTGTAACAACAGCAACAACATTGCTGACATATCTGAAGAGGCCGTGTCAAATTCAACTACGCATAACCTGTAAAAGCAGCTGTGCGGCTTACAACACAGTTCCAACATGGAACTGGGATGAGTCGGTCGCGACCGATTCGATCGAACGAATCCCGAACGTGAACGACAAGAACTGGTTCCCCAAAAAAAGAAGAACTAGTTCCTGTGAGATTCCCTGTCAAATGACGTAATCTGACGTAACGAACAAATCAAAACGAACGAATCAAACAAACGAATAGTTATAGTGAACTGAACTGAAAGAACTAGTTCCCGGAAAATAATCATTTTGCCATCCCTATACGTAGCGAAGACCCACGACGTGCAGGAATTTAGGTGAAACCCCTGAAAATTCCGTTAGGAAACCCTGTTTTTTCCAAAGTGTCGAAATGCGCATGTGCACCGTAGTTGGCCCAGCCTCAGACAGAGTCTGACTTAAACCCGTGTCTTGCTAACAAAGATATTACAGTGAGCCCAACTCTTGACCCAAAACTCAACGTTGCTGGTTGGACTAAATTGCATTGCACAGCTGACATGAATACTGTTTTATATTCATTTTACTCAGAAATCATAATGAGACCAACAATTTTAAGTTTTCGTTTTTACAGTGTATTGCTGTCTGGCATTCAGAAATGTAAAATGGAAGTTTCCAATTATTAAACTTAAAACTTGTTTTGCATTCTTTGAAATGTTTTTTTTTTTAAATGTTATTAACCTTCATTTGAAATATTAAGTTAACAACCCTGACTTACTTTTTGAGTTTTGTAAAATATAAAAATCTTAGTTGGTATAACTCTCACTTTCAAGTTTGTCTAAAGAGGAAAATGTAATTATACAAACAAAATAATATTAGTTGATGGAACTTTTTTAAAACTCAAGATCTTTTGTTGGGCTCAAAACTCAAAAATTGATTGCAGTAAGTTGCCTTGCAATTTTGAGTTTTCTCAACTTTTTGTTTTCCAGCATACCAAAGTGCAGAACAAGTTGGACGTTATGGTCAAACTTGTTCTAACCAACGGACATGCTAGTCTCGGTAACGGTGGCGGCAACACTACACACAATAAACAACACACAAACAATAAAGACCCCAAACCCGTTATACGAATACCCAGACTCCCCGGGGGGTAGGAGTCGCCACAATATTTACCATCTGCAAATTCCGTTAGGAAACCCCGTATTTTCCAAAGTGTCGAAATGCGCATGTGCACCGTAGTTAGCCCAGCCTCAGACAGAGTCTGACTTAAACCCGTGTGTCTTGCTAACAAAGATATTACAGTGAGCCCAACTCTTGACCCAAACTCAACATTGTTGGTTGGACTAAATTGCATTGCACAGTTGACATGAATACTGAATGTTTTATATTCATTTTACTCAGAAATCATAATGAGACCAACAATTTTAAGTTTTCGTTTTTACAGTGTATTGCTGTCTGGCATTCAGAAATGTAAAATGGAAGTTTCCAATTATTAAACTTAAAACTTGTTTTGCATTCTTTGAAATGTTTTTTTTTTTTAAATGTTATTAACCTTAATGTGAAATATTAAGTTAACAACCCTGACTTACTTTTTGAGTTTTGTAAAATATAAAAATCTTAGTTGGTATAACTCTCACTTTCTAGTTTGTCTAAAGAAGAAAATGTAATTATACAAACAAAATAATATTAGTTGATGGAACCTTTTTAAAACTCAAGATCTTTTGTTGGGCTTAAAACTCAAAAATTGATTGCAGTAAGTTGCCTTGCAATTTTGAGTTTTCTCAAATTTTCATTTTTTACAATGTGTGAACAAACTGCATATGTGAGCTCCACGTGCCATTTACTGATCTGCCCTCGTATATGGCTCGTCAGCCCGCCCGAGAGGCATCCGTCGAAAGGACCTTCCTCGCCAGGACAGTTCCCATGGTAACGCCTGTAGTCAGAAAGGTCGCGCGTCCCCAAGGGCGCAGCGCCGAGACGCCATGGAGATCAAAACCCGGCGATGGCCATGGCACGTCGGGTTCAGTCTGAGTGATGCAACCCATCGCTGAACCGGCCTCATATGGAGGCGGCCAAGTGGGACCACTACCAGCGCCGACGCCATCAGACCCAACACTGTAAAAAAACAAAAAGTTGAGAAAACTCAAAATTGCAAGGCAACTTACTGCAATAATTTTTTGAGTTTTGAGCCCAACAAAAGATCTTGAGTTTTAAAAAAGTTCCATCAACTAATATTATTTGGTTTGTATAATTACATTTTCCTCTTTAGACAAACTTGAAAGTGAGAGTTATACCAACTAAGATTTTTATATTTTACAAAACTCAAAAGTAAGTCAGGGTTGTTAACTTAATATTTCAAATTAAGTTTAATAACATTTAAAAAAAAAAACATTTCAAAGAATGCAAAAAATGTTTTAAGTTTAATAATTGTAAACTTCCATTTTATATTTCTGAATGCCAGACAGCAATAGAACAAGCAACATGTAGCTAGTTCAGCAGCAGAGAATCGCTGTCTAAATGCAGGAAACCAAAGTGCAGAACAAGTTTGACATTATGGTCAAACTTGTTCTGCACGAGACGGGAGCCCAGGTTAAACGGTGACGCAACTCTCGTGCGTCATACACCGCACGATCCCGAGAGCTGCCTTTATTTAACACACACCCGCAACACACAGCGCACCGCACACCCAACCAACGGACATGCAAGTCTCGGTAACGGTGGCGGCAACACTACACACAATAAACAACACACAAACAATAAAGACCCCAAACCCGTTAACCCCACTTAACCTAACAGAAACAAATTGACAAAAGGCAATAAACCCCTTTTTCCCAACCGGCATCACGAATACCCAGACTCCCCGGGGGGTAGGAGACGCCACAATATTTACCATCTTGTAAACATGTCATTGTGCAGTGCATAACAATTGTAACAACAGCAACAACATTGCTGACATATCTGAAGAGGCCGTGTCAAATTCAACTACGCATAACCTGTAAAAGCAGCTGTGCGGCTTACAACACAGTTCCAACATGGAACTGGGATGAGTCGGTCGCGACCGATTCGATCGAACGAATCCCGAACGTGAACGACAAGAACTGGTTCCCCAAAAAAAGAAGAACTAGTTCCTGTGAGATTCCCTGTCAAATGACGTAATCTGACGTAACGAACAAATCAAAACGAACGAATCAAACAAACGAATAGTTATAGTGAACTGAACTGAAAGAACTAGTTCCCGGAAAATAATCATTTTGCCATCCCTATACGTAGCGAAGACCCACGACGTGCAGGAATTTAGGTGAAACCCCTGAAAATTCCGTTAGGAAACCCTGTTTTTTCCAAAGTGTCGAAATGCGCATGTGCACCGTAGTTGGCCCAGCCTCAGACAGAGTCTGACTTAAACCCGTGTCTTGCTAACAAAGATATTACAGTGAGCCCAACTCTTGACCCAAAACTCAACGTTGCTGGTTGGACTAAATTGCACTGCACAGCTGACATGAATACTGTTTTATATTCATTTTACTCAGAAATCATAATGAGACCAACAATTTTAAGTTTTCGTTTTTACAGTGTATTGCTGTCTGGCATTCAGAAATGTAAAATGGAAGTTTCCAATTATTAAACTTAAAACTTGTTTTGCATTCTTTGAAATGTTTTTTTTTTTAAATGTTATTAACCTTCATTTGAAATATTAAGTTAACAACCCTGACTTACTTTTTGAGTTTTGTAAAATATAAAAATCTTAGTTGGTATAACTCTCACTTTCAAGTTTGTCTAAAGAGGAAAATGTAATTATACAAACAAAATAATATTAGTTGATGGAACTTTTTTAAAACTCAAGATCTTTTGTTGGGCTCAAAACTCAAAAATTGATTGCAGTAAGTTGCCTTGCAATTTTGAGTTTTCTCAACTTTTTGTTTTCCAGCATACCAAAGTGCAGAACAAGTTTGACGTTATGGTCAAACTTGTTCTAACCAACGGACATGCAAGTCTCGGTAACGGTGGCGGCAACACTACACACAATAAACAACACACAAACAATAAAGACCCCAAACCCGTTATACGAATACCCAGACTCCCCGGGGGGTAGGAGTCGCCACAATATTTACCATCTGCAAATTCCGTTAGGAAACCCCGTATTTTCCAAAGTGTCGAAATGCGCATGTGCACCGTAGTTAGCCCAGCCTCAGACAGAGTCTGACTTAAACCCGTGTGTCTTGCTAACAAAGATATTACAGTGAGCCCAACTCTTGACCCAAACTCAACATTGTTGGTTGGACTAAATTGCATTGCACAGTTGACATGAATACTGAATGTTTTATATTCATTTTACTCAGAAATCATAATGAGACCAACAATTTTAAGTTTTCGTTTTTACAGTGTATTGCTGTCTGGCATTCAGAAATGTAAAATGGAAGTTTCCAATTATTAAACTTAAAACTTGTTTTGCATTCTTTGAAATGTTTTTTTATTTTAAATGTTATTAACCTTAATGTGAAATATTAAGTTAACAACCCTGACTTACTTTTTGAGTTTTGTAAAATATAAAAATCTTAGTTGGTATAACTCTCACTTTCTAGTTTGTCTAAAGAAGAAAATGTAATTATACAAACAAAATAATATTAGTTGATGGAACCTTTTTAAAACTCAAGATCTTTTGTTGGGCTTAAAACTCAAAAATTGATTGCAGTAAGTTGCCTTGCAATTTTGAGTTTTCTCAAATTTTCATTTTTTACAATGTGTGAACAAACTGCATATGTGAGCTCCACGTGCCATTTACTGATCTGCCCTCGTATATGGCTCCCCAGCCCGCCCGAGAGGCATCCGTCGAAAGGACCTTCCTCGCCAGGACAGTTCCCATGGTAACGCCTGTAGTCAGAAAGGTCGCGCGTCCCCAAGGGCGCAGCGCCGAGACGCCATGGAGATCAAAACCCGGCGATGGCCATGGCACGTCGGGTTCAGTCTGAGTGATGCAACCCATCGCTGAACCGGCCTCATATGGAGGCGGCCAAGTGGGACCACTACCAGCGCCGACGCCATCAGACCCAACACTGTAAAAAAACAAAAAGTTGAGAAAACTCAAAATTGCAAGGCAACTTACTGCAATAATTTTTTGAGTTTTGAGCCCAACAAAAGATCTTGAGTTTTAAAAAAGTTCCATCAACTAATATTATTTGGTTTGTATAATTACATTTTCCTCTTTAGACAAACTTGAAAGTGAGAGTTATACCAACTAAGATTTTAATATTTTACAAAACTCAAAAGTAAGTCAGGGTTGTTAACTTAATATTTCAAATTAAGTTTAATAACATTTAAAAAAAAAAACATTTCAAAGAATGCAAAACATGTTTTATGTTTAATAATTGTAAACTTCCATTTTATATTTCTGAATGCCAGACAGCAATAGAACAAGCAACATGTAGCTAGTTCAGCAGCAGAGAATCGCTGTCTAAATGCAGGAAACCAAAGTGCAGAACAAGTTTGACATTATGGTCAAACTTGTTCTGCACGAGACGGGAGCCCAGGTTAAACGGTGACGCAACTCTCGTGCGTCATACACCGCACGATCCCGAGAGCTGCCTTTATTTAACACACACCCGCAACACACAGCGCACCGCACACCCAACCAACGGACATGCAAGTCTCGGTAACGGTGGCGGCAACACTACACACAATAAACAACACACAAACAATAAAGACCCCAAACCCGTTAACCCCACTTAACCTAACAGAAACAAATTGACAAAAGGCAATAAACCCCTTTTTCCCAACCGGCATCACGAATACCCAGACTCCCCGGGGGGTAGGAGACGCCACAATATTTACCATCTTGTAAACATGTCATTGTGCAGTGCATAACAATTGTAACAACAGCAACAACATTGCTGACATATCTGAAGAGGCCGTGTCAAATTCAACTACGCATAACCTGTAAAAGCAGCTGTGCGGCTTACAACACAGTTCCAACATGGAACTGGGATGAGTCGGTCGCGACCGATTCGATCGAACGAATCCCGAACGTGAACGACAAGAACTGGTTCCCCAAAAAAAGAAGAACTAGTTCCTGTGAGATTCCCTGTCAAATGACGTAATCTGACGTAACGAACAAATCAAAACGAACGAATCAAACAAACGAATAGTTATAGTGAACTGAACTGAAAGAACTAGTTCCCGGAAAATAATCATTTTGCCATCCCTATACGTAGCGAAGACCCACGACGTGCAGGAATTTAGGTGAAACCCCTGAAAATTCCGTTAGGAAACCCTGTTTTTTCCAAAGTGTCGAAATGCGCATGTGCACCGTAGTTGGCCCAGCCTCAGACAGAGTCTGACTTAAACCCGTGTCTTGCTAACAAAGATATTACAGTGAGCCCAACTCTTGACCCAAAACTCAACGTTGCTGGTTGGACTAAATTGCATTGCACAGCTGACATGAATACTGTTTTATATTCATTTTACTCAGAAATCATAATGAGACCAACAATTTTAAGTTTTCGTTTTTACAGTGTATTGCTGTCTGGCATTCAGAAATGTAAAATGGAAGTTTCCAATTATTAAACTTAAAACTTGTTTTGCATTCTTTGAATTGTTTTTTTTTTTAAATGTTATTAACCTTCATTTGAAATATTAAGTTAACAACCCTGACTTACTTTTTGAGTTTTGTAAAATATAAAAATCTTAGTTGGTATAACTCTCACTTTCAAGTTTGTCTAAAGAGGAAAATGTAATTATACAAACAAAATAATATTAGTTGATGGAACTTTTTTAAAACTCAAGATCTTTTGTTGGGCTCAAAACTCAAAAATTGATTGCAGTAAGTTGCCTTGCAATTTTGAGTTTTCTCAACTTTTTGTTTTCCAGCATACCAAAGTGCAGAACAAGTTTGACGTTATGGTCAAACTTGTTCTAACCAACGGACATGCAAGTCTCGGTAACGGTGGCGGCAACACTACACACAATAAACAACACACAAACAATAAAGACCCCAAACCCGTTATACGAATACCCAGACTCCCCGGGGGGTAGGAGTCGCCACAATATTTACCATCTGCAAATTCCGTTAGGAAACCCCGTATTTTCCAAAGTGTCGAAATGCGCATGTGCACCGTAGTTAGCCCAGCCTCAGACAGAGTCTGACTTAAACCCGTGTGTCTTGCTAACAAAGATATTACAGTGAGCCCAACTCTTGACCCAAACTCAACATTGTTGGTTGGACTAAATTGCATTGCACAGTTGACATGAATACTGAATGTTTTATATTCATTTTACTCAGAAATCATAATGAGACCAACAATTTTAAGTTTTCGTTTTTACAGTGTATTGCTGTCTGGCATTCAGAAATGTAAAATGGAAGTTTCCAATTATTAAACTTAAAACTTGTTTTGCATTCTTTGAAATGTTTTTTTATTTTAAATGTTATTAACCTTAATGTGAAATATTAAGTTAACAACCCTGACTTACTTTTTGAGTTTTGTAAAATATAAAAATCTTAGTTGGTATAACTCTCACTTTCTAGTTTGTCTAAAGAAGAAAATGTAATTATACAAACAAAATAATATTAGTTGATGGAACCTTTTTAAAACTCAAGATCTTTTGTTGGGCTTAAAACTCAAAAATTGATTGCAGTAAGTTGCCTTGCAATTTTGAGTTTTCTCAAATTTTCATTTTTTACAATGCGTGAACAAACTGCATATGTGAGCTCCACGTGCCATTTACTGATCTGCCCTCGTATATGGCTCGTCAGCCCGCCCGAGAGGCATCCGTCGAAAGGACCTTCCTCGCCAGGACAGTTCCCATGGTAACGCCTGTAGTCAGAAAGGTCGCGCGTCCCCAAGGGCGCAGCGCCGAGACGCCATGGAGATCAAAACCCGGCGATGGCCATGGCACGTCGGGTTCAGTCTGAGTGATGCAACCCATCGCTGAACCGGCCTCATATGGAGGCGGCCAAGTGGGACCACTACCAGCGCCGACGCCATCAGACCCAACACTGTAAAAAAACAAAAAGTTGAGAAAACTCAAAATTGCAAGGCAACTTACTGCAATAATTTTTTGAGTTTTGAGCCCAACAAAAGATCTTGAGTTTTAAAAAAGTTCCATCAACTAATATTATTTGGTTTGTATAATTACATTTTCCTCTTTAGACAAACTTGAAAGTGAGAGTTATACCAACTAAGATTTTTATATTTTACAAAACTCAAAAGTAAGTCAGGGTTGTTAACTTAATATTTCAAATTAAGTTTAATAACATTTAAAAAAAAAAACATTTCAAAGAATGCAAAACATGTTTTATGTTTAATAATTGTAAACTTCCATTTTATATTTCTGAATGCCAGACAGCAATAGAACAAGCAACATGTAGCTAGTTCAGCAGCAGAGAATCGCTGTCTAAATGCAGGAAACCAAAGTGCAGAACAAGTTTGACATTATGGTCAAACTTGTTCTGCACGAGACGGGAGCCCAGGTTAAACGGTGACGCAACTCTCGTGCGTCATACACCGCACGATCCCGAGAGCTGCCTTTATTTAACACACACCCGCAACACACAGCGCACCGCACACCCAACCAACGGACATGCAAGTCTCGGTAACGGTGGCGGCAACACTACACACAATAAACAACACACAAACAATAAAGACCCCAAACCCGTTAACCCCACTTAACCTAACAGAAACAAATTGACAAAAGGCAATAAACCCCTTTTTCCCAACCGGCATCACGAATACCCAGACTCCCCGGGGGGTAGGAGACGCCACAATATTTACCATCTTGTAAACATGTCATTGTGCAGTGCATAACAATTGTAACAACAGCAACAACATTGCTGACATATCTGAAGAGGCCGTGTCAAATTCAACTACGCATAACCTGTAAAAGCAGCTGTGCGGCTTACAACACAGTTCCAACATGGAACTGGGATGAGTCGGTCGCGACCGATTCGATCGAACGAATCCCGAACGTGAACGACAAGAACTGGTTCCCCAAAAAAAGAAGAACTAGTTCCTGTGAGATTCCCTGTCAAATGACGTAATCTGACGTAACGAACAAATCAAAACGAACGAATCAAACAAACGAATAGTTATAGTGAACTGAACTGAAAGAACTAGTTCCCGGAAAATAATCATTTTGCCATCCCTATACGTAGCGAAGACCCACGACGTGCAGGAATTTAGGTGAAACCCCTGAAAATTCCGTTAGGAAACCCTGTTTTTTCCAAAGTGTCGAAATGCGCATGTGCACCGTAGTTGGCCCAGCCTCAGACAGAGTCTGACTTAAACCCGTGTCTTGCTAACAAAGATATTACAGTGAGCCCAACTCTTGACCCAAAACTCAACGTTGCTGGTTGGACTAAATTGCATTGCACAGCTGACATGAATACTGTTTTATATTCATTTTACTCAGAAATCATAATGAGACCAACAATTTTAAGTTTTCGTTTTTACAGTGTATTGCTGTCTGGCATTCAGAAATGTAAAATGGAAGTTTCCAATTATTAAACTTAAAACTTGTTTTGCATTCTTTGAAATGTTTTTTTTTTTAAATGTTATTAACCTTCATTTGAAATATTAAGTTAACAACCCTGACTTACTTTTTGAGTTTTGTAAAATATAAAAATCTTAGTTGGTATAACTCTCACTTTCAAGTTTGTCTAAAGAGGAAAATGTAATTATACAAACAAAATAATATTAGTTGATGGAACTTTTTTAAAACTCAAGATCTTTTGTTGGGCTCAAAACTCAAAAATTGATTGCAGTAAGTTGCCTTGCAATTTTGAGTTTTCTCAACTTTTTGTTTTCCAGCATACCAAAGTGCAGAACAAGTTGGACGTTATGGTCAAACTTGTTCTAACCAACGGACATGCTAGTCTCGGTAACGGTGGCGGCAACACTACACACAATAAACAACACACAAACAAAAAAGACCCCAAACCCGTTATACGAATACCCAGACTCCCCGGGGGGTAGGAGTCGCCACAATATTTACCATCTGCAAATTCCGTTAGGAAACCCCGTATTTTCCAAAGTGTCGAAATGCGCATGTGCACCGTAGTTAGCCCAGCCTCAGACAGAGTCTGACTTAAACCCGTGTGTCTTGCTAACAAAGATATTACAGTGAGCCCAACTCTTGACCCAAACTCAACATTGTTGGTTGGACTAAATTGCATTGCACAGTTGACATGAATACTGAATGTTTTATATTCATTTTACTCAGAAATCATAATGAGACCAACAATTTTAAGTTTTCGTTTTTACAGTGTATTGCTGTCTGGCATTCAGAAATGTAAAATGGAAGTTTCCAATTATTAAACTTAAAACTTGTTTTGCATTCTTTGAAATGTTTTTTTATTTTAAATGTTATTAACCTTAATGTGAAATATTAAGTTAACAACCCTGACTTACTTTTTGAGTTTTGTAAAATATAAAAATCTTAGTTGGTATAACTCTCACTTTCTAGTTTGTCTAAAGAAGAAAATGTAATTATACAAACAAAATAATATTAGTTGATGGAACCTTTTTAAAACTCAAGATCTTTTGTTGGGCTTAAAACTCAAAAATTGATTGCAGTAAGTTGCCTTGCAATTTTGAGTTTTCTCAAATTTTCATTTTTTACAATGTGTGAACAAACTGCATATGTGAGCTCCACGTGCCATTTACTGATCTGCCCTCGTATATGGCTCGTCAGCCCGCCCGAGAGGCATCCGTCGAAAGGACCTTCCTCGCCAGGACAGTTCCCATGGTAACGCCTGTAGTCAGAAAGGTCGCGCGTCCCCAAGGGCGCAGCGCCGAGACGCCATGGAGATCAAAACCCGGCGATGGCCATGGCACGTCGGGTTCAGTCTGAGTGATGCAACCCATCGCTGAACCGGCCTCATATGGAGGCGGCCAAGTGGGACCACTACCAGCGCCGACGCCATCAGACCCAACACTGTAAAAAAACAAAAAGTTGAGAAAACTCAAAATTGCAAGGCAACTTACTGCAATAATTTTTTGAGTTTTGAGCCCAACAAAAGATCTTGAGTTTTAAAAAAGTTCCATCAACTAATATTATTTGGTTTGTATAATTACATTTTCCTCTTTAGACAAACTTGAAAGTGAGAGTTATACCAACTAAGATTTTTATATTTTACAAAACTCAAAAGTAAGTCAGGGTTGTTAACTTAATATTTCAAATTAAGTTTAATAACATTTAAAAAAAAAAACATTTCAAAGAATGCAAAAAATGTTTTAAGTTTAATAATTGTAAACTTCCATTTTATATTTCTGAATGCCAGACAGCAATAGAACAAGCAACATGTAGCTAGTTCAGCAGCAGAGAATCGCTGTCTAAATGCAGGAAACCAAAGTGCAGAACAAGTTTGACATTATGGTCAAACTTGTTCTGCACGAGACGGGAGCCCAGGTTAAACGGTGACGCAACTCTCGTGCGTCATACACCGCACGATCCCGAGAGCTGCCTTTATTTAACACACACCCGCAACACACAGCGCACCGCACACCCAACCAACGGACATGCAAGTCTCGGTAACGGTGGCGGCAACACTACACACAATAAACAACACACAAACAATAAAGACCCCAAACCCGTTAACCCCACTTAACCTAACAGAAACAAATTGACAAAAGGCAATAAACCCCTTTTTCCCAACCGGCATCACGAATACCCAGACTCCCCGGGGGGTAGGAGACGCCACAATATTTACCATCTTGTAAACATGTCATTGTGCAGTGCATAACAATTGTAACAACAGCAACAACATTGCTGACATATCTGAAGAGGCCGTGTCAAATTCAACTACGCATAACCTGTAAAAGCAGCTGTGCGGCTTACAACACAGTTCCAACATGGAACTGGGATGAGTCGGTCGCGACCGATTCGATCGAACGAATCCCGAACGTGAACGACAAGAACTGGTTCCCCAAAAAAAGAAGAACTAGTTCCTGTGAGATTCCCTGTCAAATGACGTAATCTGACGTAACGAACAAATCAAAACGAACGAATCAAACAAACGAATAGTTATAGTGAACTGAACTGAAAGAACTAGTTCCCGGAAAATAATCATTTTGCCATCCCTATACGTAGCGAAGACCCACGACGTGCAGGAATTTAGGTGAAACCCCTGAAAATTCCGTTAGGAAACCCTGTTTTTTCCAAAGTGTCGAAATGCGCATGTGCACCGTAGTTGGCCCAGCCTCAGACAGAGTCTGACTTAAACCCGTGTCTTGCTAACAAAGATATTACAGTGAGCCCAACTCTTGACCCAAAACTCAACGTTGCTGGTTGGACTAAATTGCACTGCACAGCTGACATGAATACTGTTTTATATTCATTTTACTCAGAAATCATAATGAGACCAACAATTTTAAGTTTTCGTTTTTACAGTGTATTGCTGTCTGGCATTCAGAAATGTAAAATGGAAGTTTCCAATTATTAAACTTAAAACTTGTTTTGCATTCTTTGAAATGTTTTTTTTTTTAAATGTTATTAACCTTCATTTGAAATATTAAGTTAACAACCCTGACTTACTTTTTGAGTTTTGTAAAATATAAAAATCTTAGTTGGTATAACTCTCACTTTCAAGTTTGTCTAAAGAGGAAAATGTAATTATACAAACAAAATAATATTAGTTGATGGAACTTTTTTAAAACTCAAGATCTTTTGTTGGGCTCAAAACTCAAAAATTGATTGCAGTAAGTTGCCTTGCAATTTTGAGTTTTCTCAACTTTTTGTTTTCCAGCATACCAAAGTGCAGAACAAGTTTGACGTTATGGTCAAACTTGTTCTAACCAACGGACATGCAAGTCTCGGTAACGGTGGCGGCAACACTACACACAATAAACAACACACAAACAATAAAGACCCCAAACCCGTTATACGAATACCCAGACTCCCCGGGGGGTAGGAGTCGCCACAATATTTACCATCTGCAAATTCCGTTAGGAAACCCCGTATTTTCCAAAGTGTCGAAATGCGCATGTGCACCGTAGTTAGCCCAGCCTCAGACAGAGTCTGACTTAAACCCGTGTGTCTTGCTAACAAAGATATTACAGTGAGCCCAACTCTTGACCCAAACTCAACATTGTTGGTTGGACTAAATTGCATTGCACAGTTGACATGAATACTGAATGTTTTATATTCATTTTACTCAGAAATCATAATGAGACCAACAATTTTAAGTTTTCGTTTTTACAGTGTATTGCTGTCTGGCATTCAGAAATGTAAAATGGAAGTTTCCAATTATTAAACTTAAAACTTGTTTTGCATTCTTTGAAATGTTTTTTTATTTTAAATGTTATTAACCTTAATGTGAAATATTAAGTTAACAACCCTGACTTACTTTTTGAGTTTTGTAAAATATAAAAATCTTAGTTGGTATAACTCTCACTTTCTAGTTTGTCTAAAGAAGAAAATGTAATTATACAAACAAAATAATATTAGTTGATGGAACCTTTTTAAAACTCAAGATCTTTTGTTGGGCTTAAAACTCAAAAATTGATTGCAGTAAGTTGCCTTGCAATTTTGAGTTTTCTCAAATTTTCATTTTTTACAATGTGTGAACAAACTGCATATGTGAGCTCCACGTGCCATTTACTGATCTGCCCTCGTATATGGCTCCCCAGCCCGCCCGAGAGGCATCCGTCGAAAGGACCTTCCTCGCCAGGACAGTTCCCATGGTAACGCCTGTAGTCAGAAAGGTCGCGCGTCCCCAAGGGCGCAGCGCCGAGACGCCATGGAGATCAAAACCCGGCGATGGCCATGGCACGTCGGGTTCAGTCTGAGTGATGCAACCCATCGCTGAACCGGCCTCATATGGAGGCGGCCAAGTGGGACCACTACCAGCGCCGACGCCATCAGACCCAACACTGTAAAAAAACAAAAAGTTGAGAAAACTCAAAATTGCAAGGCAACTTACTGCAATAATTTTTTGAGTTTTGAGCCCAACAAAAGATCTTGAGTTTTAAAAAAGTTCCATCAACTAATATTATTTGGTTTGTATAATTACATTTTCCTCTTTAGACAAACTTGAAAGTGAGAGTTATACCAACTAAGATTTTTATATTTTACAAAACTCAAAAGTAAGTCAGGGTTGTTAACTTAATATTTCAAATTAAGTTTAATAACATTTAAAAAAAAAAACATTTCAAAGAATGCAAAACATGTTTTAAGTTTAATAATTGTAAACTTCCATTTTATATTTCTGAATGCCAGACAGCAATAGAACAAGCAACATGTAGCTAGTTCAGCAGCAGAGAATCGCTGTCTAAATGCAGGAAACCAAAGTGCAGAACAAGTTTGACATTATGGTCAAACTTGTTCTGCACGAGACGGGAGCCCAGGTTAAACGGTGACGCAACTCTCGTGCGTCATACACCGCACGATCCCGAGAGCTGCCTTTATTTAACACACACCCGCAACACACAGCGCACCGCACACCCAACCAACGGACATGCAAGTCTCGGTAACGGTGGCGGCAACACTACACACAATAAACAACACACAAACAATAAAGACCCCAAACCCGTTAACCCCACTTAACCTAACAGAAACAAATTGACAAAAGGCAATAAACCCCTTTTTCCCAACCGGCATCACGAATACCCAGACTCCCCGGGGGGTAGGAGACGCCACAATATTTACCATCTTGTAAACATGTCATTGTGCAGTGCATAACAATTGTAACAACAGCAACAACATTGCTGACATATCTGAAGAGGCCGTGTCAAATTCAACTACGCATAACCTGTAAAAGCAGCTGTGCGGCTTACAACACAGTTCCAACATGGAACTGGGATGAGTCGGTCGCGACCGATTCGATCGAACGAATCCCGAACGTGAACGACAAGAACTGGTTCCCCAAAAAAAGAAGAACTAGTTCCTGTGAGATTCCCTGTCAAATGACGTAATCTGACGTAACGAACAAATCAAAACGAACGAATCAAACAAACGAATAGTTATAGTGAACTGAACTGAAAGAACTAGTTCCCGGAAAATAATCATTTTGCCATCCCTATACGTAGCGAAGACCCACGACGTGCAGGAATTTAGGTGAAACCCCTGAAAATTCCGTTAGGAAACCCTGTTTTTTCCAAAGTGTCGAAATGCGCATGTGCACCGTAGTTGGCCCAGCCTCAGACAGAGTCTGACTTAAACCCGTGTCTTGCTAACAAAGATATTACAGTGAGCCCAACTCTTGACCCAAAACTCAACGTTGCTGGTTGGACTAAATTGCATTGCACAGCTGACATGAATACTTAATGTTTTATGTTCATTTTACTCAGAAATCATAATGAGACCAACCATTTTAAGTTTTCGTTTTTACAGTGAATAGTCTGAGGCACGTTCTGAACTTCAACATCGTCCCCCTGCGAAAAAGTGCAGACAAGCCTGAAAGGCTTCCACTCTCTCCGCGGATAGACGTGCTTTGAACGTCACTGAATCGAGGCACAAGCCTATGAACGTTATGCTTTGAGTAGGGACCAAAACACACTTTTGCACGTTTATTGTGAAACCCAGGGACACTAGGTGCGATATGAGCACGCTGGTCTGCGCCTGAGCCTCCCGGGGCGACTGTGTGGCTAGAAGCCAGTCGTCTATGTATGTTGCTAAACGCATTCCCTTCAACCTGAGGCGCGTGATAGCAGCCTCCGTGCATTTCACAAACACCCGTGGACTTTACGAAAGGCCGAACGGGAGAACCAAATACGTTACGCCCTGGAAGGCGAACCTGAGATATTTCCTGTGAGGGGGATAAATGGGGATATGGAAATAAGTGTCCCTCAGATCTATGCTTGTGAACCAGCCTCCCGGGCGCACGAAGCGTATGAGAGCGGCATGTGTCAGCATCCTGAAACTGTACTGTCTCATGTACCCCTCCCTTCTTCGGGACTAGAAAGTACCTAGAGTAAAAACCGCTTTGGTTTTTCTCCGGTGGCACTACCCGAATTGCCCTTTTGTTTCTTAGAGAGGTGATTTCCTCCTGTAAAACATGAGCTTTCTCTCCACGGGCCTGCGACTGCAGTATCCCGTTGAAACGGGGAGGAGTGGACGCAAACTGGAGCCTGTAGCCAGCGGTTACAGTTTTTATAACCCAATCCGACGCACCACATGCCCGCCACTGTTGAGCCCGGCCAGCCAGCGGTCCCAGCGTCGCTGGTTCCGCTGTCGTGCCGGGTCGAACGGGCGTGGTGGGCTGCGCACCGGCGCTCACGCCCACCAGGCACCGTCTTATTACATTCTGTTCCTTTATTATGTTTTCACAAGCAGCTGCGCCCTCGGCTCGGAGCCTGGATGCGCGCTGGCAAACATTTTTAATGAATAATGATTTGGGGAAGGGGGACACATGTGTGATGTTGGGCAATGGCGTGTGCTTATACACATGCATGTGTCTGCGGGACACAGCTGCGGCTCCACCGAGCTCTCTGCAGGTCCGACCCTCTCCTTAGCGCTGTGAAGGCTGGACGGCCTTCTGCACGCCTTTTGCAGGGCTTGGAACACGCCCTCTGTAACCCTTCTTCGAACCGGGTTTGGAACAGAACATCTAGGGGGGACGGCGATGGCGTCTGGCCGGGCCTGCCGCACCCCCCTGGTCGCAGCGCCTCAGGTAGCGCGCCGTTTCTTCATGGCCCCCTGAGTAGCCGAAGGGGCCGCACGGCCACCAGGCGCCACCCCGGGTGCGGGTGGCTTCCTCGCCCACGCGCCACGGTGCTCCGGCGGCTTGTTCTGGCCCTGGGTGAGGCTGACGCTTCTGGCTGCGGTAAGCCGGCGGAGGAGCGCGGGGCCGGGTGAACACCTGGCCAGGTGCGTTGGCGGGGAAAGGCGCTCTTCTGGGAAGACACAGTCGCAGCGCCTCACCCTCCCTCTTTTTCTCCTCCCAGCGTTTCAGCATGACGTCGTACGCCGGGCCAAACAGGCCTTTTGGGTCCACAGGCACGTCGAGGAGTTGGGTTTTTTCCCTCAGAGAGAGACTGGACAGGTTCAGCCACCTCGCCCTCTCCTGAGTGACCATCAGCGCCATGGCCCTTCCGGACGCCTGGACAGCGCTCCTGTGTAGGCGCAGGCACAGGTCCGTCACCACGCACAGTTCATCCCACAGGGCCGGGGTGGGTGACGAGGACATGTCGACCTCCAGCTCAGCCTGGTAGGCCAGCAGCAGCGACGACGCGTTGAGCGCCCTCTCCGTCGTGGCCATCGCCTTGTTGCCCTTCTCGGTCATCGACGACTGGAAGGAGTCGGCTCTGGACGGCAGTGTAGGGCTCGCCGAAGTCATGGCGGACTTCTGCGTGGGGTGGAGGTGCGACGCCAGCAGTGGTTCAACCGGCAGGTGGGAGAACCCCTTTTCCTCCATACCGGCCCAATCCAACCCCGATCCACCCTGGACAGGGATCTTGGCCGAGAGAGGCTTGCTCCAAGACCGGGTCGCTTCATCCAGGCACTCGGGAAAGGCCGGACGTAGCCGGCTGGTTGAGGCCTTCGCTTTTGGGAGTCGCTTGCCCTCGTAGCGAGATGTGGCGGTCTCCACCGGGGGCTCAGGCCACTCGATGTTCAGCCTCGCAGCCGCCCTCTTGCAGGCCTCGTGGAGATCCATGCTGACGGCCGGGATCAGGGAGGCGGTGCCCGTACCGCCGATCACCATAGGCGACGCGGTGCGGGGGGAAAAAGAATCATCATCCTCGTCTTCGTCAGAGCCAAGGCTAATAGATTCCCGCCCCGACTCGGAGTAACCGCCCTCAGCTTCGTCAGGCCCCACCAGCAGACTAGCCTCGATAGCAGGAGGCTAGCCTCGATAGCAGCAGGCTAGCCTCGATAGCAGCAGGCTAGCCTCGATAGCATCGGGTCGAGTCAACTCCAGCGGCTGGGAAGCGTCGGTGAGGTCCACCTCCGATCCCCAGCTGGTTCCCAGTGGAGCGGAGAGCCCCCGGGAACCTCCCGCTAGCTCCGGTAGTGGTGGGTCGGTTACCCCCATTACCGGATCATCTGCCAAGAGCTTCGCCTGCTTATTCAGCCGGCGTTTGCGGGTTTTATTGGAAAACTGCGAGCAATGCTCGCAGGTGGCCGGGAATGCAAGGGCAGCCTTGGCATGTTCCAGCCCAAGGCAGCGAATTCAAGCGGTGTGGCTATCCGCTCCCGACATTTTGTTCCCGCATACGCAGAACTTTGTCGGAGGCTTCCCCGAGCCCTCGGTTAGGGTAGGTTCAACCTCTGACTGCATGGTCTCTCTCCACTTATGCCCAGCTGCTGTTTGGCGACAGGTCAGCTTGGACAAGGGGATCGAAGCTAGTGTGGGTACTAGCGGATAGTGTGGATATTAGCAGCTACTGTTTGTTGACAGTCTAGCTCTTTTTAGCCTCACAGAGGTCAGAGGTAGCGGTAGGCTTAGAGTTCGGCGACCGAGGGGTTAGCTCGCTCTGGGAACTGTATGCTAGGCCGTCTACGACTTCTGTCCGAGAGGTGCTTCTAGGAGCGAGAAGAGGTTAAAGACTGAAGAGATGACGTGACGACGGGAGTTATGTAGTAGGAGGGAGCCCCTCCTCTGCAGGCAGACGTCACATCTGTTGGCCAGTCACGACTGGCGTAGTGTAAAATTGCTTCTGGGGGACAGCGCGAGGGGCGTGTCCCATAGTGAGATACCGAGCGAATATTGAAAGAAAACCGATGTGCTCCCAGCATGCACGGCGCGACGCCCCAGACCTGGTGAGCAGGAGGAGGAGGAGGAGAATGATGATGATGATGATGATGATGTAGTCAACATTATTATAAACTGGTTATATGTTGTATCGTTTATTTTCTTATTTACATCATAATTGATATACATGTTATCCTATTATGCGTTTTCATATTGTTTGCAAATGATTTGGTTAAATCCCTTCTATACCTCACCTACCTTGTTTGAATACCTGTGTACACGATCTAACCCTTGTTCTTATTACGCATACTAGCCCTTATTATATAATTTATCTGTCTGCCCCATATACACCCTAGTTCTTATTATCCATACCAGCCCTTATTATATAATTTCCCTTGCATGTTATGTTTTTGCTTTTCCTAGATTTCTGAGATCTAGTTGAAAGGCCTATAGATTATGTACCAATATGGTATATGCCTTATCTATTTTGTGTATATTCCTTTATATACCTAGAATATTTTTGTATTTCATATTTAATGTGTATTTAGAGAGCTGCCTTCTATCCATATGGTTTTATTCAGATACCTGAAACACAATGGCGCTATGGCTAGATTAAACCTTACTTACAGCCCAATTCACTTTGTTATTTCACATTGAAACAATGATCCATTCCGCATCCCAAATGAAGAGGTTATAAATATGGTTTTAAAATGTCTCATCTGCTATCCCACTTCACGTAAAGGCCCTAGTGGCCATTCCAATAAATTTTATTATATATTATATGTAATTATACTATTAAATAAGCAGGATGTTATCCAGATTTATTTGTGATATTATACTTCATTGGCTATAAAGACCTTTAAGGATCTTTGTGGGTATTTATCGATCATCGATCATTGAGAGAACGGGCTTGGGATCCTGGTCAAGTGACCTGTGTTGCCAGATAGATTTCCCGCCCAATCTGGCAACACTGGTCACATGTCAGGAGAGGATGACGCGGATGACCGCGAAGACAAGATGGCGGATTGTGATGGTGAGTGAGAACAACACCGAGTGTTTGTGTTTAATAACGATATATATATTTAAACTCTCCTTTAACGGGCTCTCGCCGCGGAGGTCGAAGGGCTCAGGGATCGGATCTCTGTTGTTGAACGCTAGCTTCATGTGGCTAGCTGATAGCTTCTGCTAATAGTTCCTATTGAGATATAATTATAATATTAATATAAATAGCTGTATATTCATGTTATATAACCGTTTTAAACGGTGGTCCCGTTCCATTACCTGACAGGCCTCCTACCGCAGGCTGTACCAATGGTAGAGAAAGCCCCAGGAAAGTGAGATTATAGTTTACTTGCACGTTAAACTTGAGCTTCAATCTGTAGTGAATGTTTCCAAGTGGAAGCTGTTGAGGTGTTCAGAGTATCCGTGGATACCGAATGTTATTATCTGTTACTTTAAAGTAAAACCAGATGATGAACATCGTCTAACCCTAATCGTAACTCTGTAGGACTACAGGGAGCTGCCCGGCGGAGGGCGGGAAGGATTTAACCAAAAAATGAAATTAGATTCTAAAGTAAAGCTGAATTTAACGGCTTGTGACACGTTAAGGTCCTGCAATGTGTGTGGTTGTCTCGCCAGGGGACGTCAACATTGTATATGCAGATGTGCTCGTCTTGGTCGCTTGTTGTGCTGGAGGTCTGGTGCTCTGCTGCTCTGCACGGGGAGGACGGCGTCGGAGTCTGATCTCCTGTTGAACTGCTCCACAGAGAAGGGGCAGGGTTGAGGTTACATCCGTCGCCATCATATTTTTGGTTTAACAAACGGCCGGTAGAACCTCATTACCCTAAACAGTCCCACTTTACTTCTACTCCTTTTACTGGAGAATTTGGTCGTAAGGCATTTTGGCCGTAGGACTTATGAACCTACTGAACCATTATGTCCGTCGACAACGGTGTCTATAGTGCTTAGCCACAGCTCTGGCTATGCTGTTCATCTGTTCAGAGGGGCTGAGATAGTCACTCTAGACATCTAGCGGCTCGGTTGACTCCGAGCCAAAGGGTTCTGGTTACCATCCCCAATGTCCGCAGTCTACTTGTAGGCCTGTGCCCACAGGGCCTCAAACCAGCCAAACTACCAAACTACCTCAAAACAACTTCACACACACCCTTATTGTAGCCCTATTGGTTATCGCTATACAGAGATAACGCTCACCCTCTTTCTCCAGAACTCCCGAGCTTCAAGTGTTGTTGGACCCAGCTGGAGTGTTCCTGAACCCTGCATTCTGCTGAGGGACTCGAGGTGTCTCGAGAACCGCTGGAGCCCCCGGATAGTAGCTCACTGCCCCCCTCTCCCCGGGATTAAAGACCAGGCTGACCCTGACCCCATCTGCTGACCCCTGACCCCATCTGCTGACCCCGTCTTCTGACCCCTGCCCCCCCGACCCCGTCTCCTGGCCCGGTTTCAGCTAGGTCCGCAGTGTTCTCCCAAGGAGCTGGGAGTTCAGGGAACCCGGATATTTCTACAGGAGTCCCCTTGTCTCGGTGTTGCTCCAGTGTGACGAGCTGGTGACCTCCTGGTGACCTCCTGGTGACCTCCAGGACCAGCAGCAGGATGAACCTCCAGCAGCCGGCCCCTCTCCCGCCCCCCGTCCACCCTGACGTGCAGATGAAGGCGCTGCCGTTCTACGACGTGCTGGACGTGCTGATCAAGCCCTCCAGCCTGGGTCCGTGTCCTCGTGTCCTCTCAGCAGTGCTGTGGCTCCCTCCTGCTCTCAGGACCCCTTCTTGACCGAGGTTGTCTTTCTTTACAGGAGCGAGCACAGTCCAGCGCTACCACCAAGAGAAGTACTTCATCTTCGCCCTGACGCCGCAGCAAGTACGAGAGATTTGCATCTCCAGGTAGGGCTCACCTTCCTCCGCTCTGACAGAAGATCCTGCGTCATGGAGACCTTCGTCACATGGTTCATGCTGTAGCTGCATCTCCTTCATTTCCTCTGTAGTTCTCCCATTGGCAGAGCCACACTAACAAGCTGTCTGTTGGTTTATCAGAGACTTCCTCCCAGGAGGCCGGCGGGACTACATGGTTCAGATCCAGCTGAGGTGAGTCTTCAGATGGTCGCCCCGTGGGGAAGACACCGGGTGTTGTCCTCCTCAGGGTGTTGTCCTCCTCAGGGTGTTGTCCTCCTCAGGGTGTTGTCCTCCTCAGGGTGTTGTCCTCCTCAGGGTGTTGTCCTCCTCAGGGTGTTGTCCTCCTCAGGGTGTTGTCCTCCTCAGGGTGTTGTCCTCAGGCTGTTGTCCTCAGGCTGTTGTCTTCAGGGTGTTGTCCTCAGGGTGTTGTCCTCCTCAGGGTGTTGTCCTCCTCAGGGTGTTGTCCTCCTCAGGATGTTGTCCTCCTCAGGATGTTGTCTTCAGGGTGTTGTCCTCAGGGTGTTGTCCTCAGGGTGTTGTCCTCCTCAGGGTGTTGTCCTCCTCAGGGTGTTGTCCTCAGTGTGTTGTCCTCCTCAGGGTGTTGTCCTCCTCAGGGTGTTGTCCTCCTCAGGGTGTTGTCCTCCTCAGGGTGTTGTCCTCCTCAGGGTGTTGCCTGCATGACGGTGAACTAGACACGGCTTTAGCATATGGAATCTATGGCCAGAAAAATAACCTCACACGGTGTGTCTTTTTACAATTTATTCGTTACCAGCATTCGTAGTGTTGATCAGCAGAGAAATAGTCCGCCAAAGACGTTGACGTCGCTTAGCAACCGAGGACGCTGGGGTTGACAAGTTACCGGACTACTTCCGGAGTGATACGATAGAAAAAAAGAAATCAACTTTCCTTGACATTGGTCATTATATTCCTAGCAACGGTGAATTATCAAAAAATGATTCACCAGAGGAAGTTGTGAAGGCACATGCGTGTTGTCCTCTGGTGAAGACAGCAGGTGTTGTCCTCTGGTGAAGACAGCAGGTGTTGTCCTCTGGTGAAGACAGCAGGTGTTGTCCTCTGGTGAAGACAGCAGGTGTTGTCCTCTGGTGAAGACAGCAGGTGTTGTCCTCTGGTGAAGACAGCAGGTGTTGTCCTCTGGTGAAGACAGCAGGTGTTGTCCCGTGTCGTCTCCTAGGTTTTGTCTGTCTGAGACCAGCTGTCCTCAGGAGGATAACTACCCCAACAGCCTGTGCATCAAGGTCAACGGGAAGCTGTTCCCCCTGCCGGTGAGTCCCCCCCCCCCACCCCCCCACCTGGCGTTCCTGCCGTCGCTGTTCCCTCATCTTGTGGTTGTTGTGTGTCTAGGGTTATGCCCCGCCTCCTAAGAACGGCGTGGAGCAGAAGCGGCCAGGAAGGGCGCTCAACATCACCTCCTTGGTACGCCTGTCGTCGGCCGTGCCCAATCAGATCTCTGTGACCTGGGCACCGGAGATCGGAAAGGTACGACATCCCATCTGCACCATCATGACCCCGTCTCCACCATCATGACCCCGTCTCCACCATCGTGTGTGTGTGTGTGTGTGTGTGTGTGTGTGTGTGTGTGTGTGTGTGTGTGTGTGTGTGTGTGTGTGTGTGTGTGTGTGTGTGTGTGTGTGTGTGTGTGTGTGTGTGTGTGTGTGTGTGTGTGTGTGTGTGTGCGCACACAGACCTACTCCCTGTCGGTGTATCTGGTGAGGCAGCTGACGTCGCCGCTGCTCCTCCAGAGGCTGAGGATGAAAGGCATCCGGAACCCCGACCACTCCAGAGCTCTGAGTACGCATCACTTCCTCCTCCTAGTAGAGCTCTGAGTACGCATCACTTCCTCCTAGTAGAGCTCTGAGTACGCATCACTTCCTCCTGCTAGTAGAGCTCTAAGTACGCATCACTTCCTCCTGGTAGAGCTCTGAGTACGCATCACTTCCTCCTCCTAGTAGAGCTCTGAGTACGCATCACTTCCTCCTGCTAGTCGAGCTCTGAGTACGCATCACTTCCTCCTGCTAGTCGAGCTCTGAGTACGCATCACTTCCTCCTGCTAGTCGAGCTCTGAGTACGCATCACTTCCTCCTGCTAGTAGAGCTCTGAGTACGCATCACTTCCTCCTGCTGGTAGAGCTCTGAGTACGCATCACTTCCTCCTGCTAGTCGAGCTCTGAGTACGCATCACTTCCTCCTAGTAGAGCTCTGAGTACGCATCACTTCCTCCTGCTAGTCGAGCTCTGAGTACGCATCACTTCCTCCTAGTAGAGCTCTGAGTACGCATCACTTCCTCCTCCTAGTAGAGCTCTGAGTACGCATCACTTCCTCCTCCTAGTAGAACTCTGAGTATGCATCACTTCCTCCTCCTAGTAGAGCTCTGAGTACGCATCACTTCCTAGTAGAGCTCTGAGTACGCATCACTTCCTCCTAGTAGAGCTCTGAGTACGCATCACTTCCTCCTAGTAGTGCTCTGAGTAGGCATCACTTCCTCTTCCTCAGTGTTGTGCGGTCCCGCCCCTCTGTCAACAGCCTACCTGTAGGAATCCTTCAGCAGGACTCCTACCAGCTCCTTAATGACATCAACGCATTCTGCTAGATGCTAACACAGCACACGCCTTAGGTCCGCAATGTTTCACATCATGGATGCTTCCCTCCAAAGTGGTTAACCCAACATGTTAGGGCTAGGGTTAACCCAACATGTTAGGGTTAGGGGTTAACCCAACATGCTAGGGTTAGGGGTTAACCCAACATGCTAGGGTTAGGGGTTAACCCAACATGTTAGGGTTAACCCAACATGTTAGGGTTAACCCAACATGTTAGGGTTATCCCAACATGTTAGGGTTAGGGTTGACCCAACATGTTTCTGCTAGGGTTAGGGTTAACCCAACATGTTAGGGGTTAGGGTTAAACCAACATGTTGGGGTTGGGGTTGACCCAACATGTTTCTGCTAGGGTTAGGGTTGACCCAACATGTTTCTGTGAGGGTTAGGGTTAACCCAACATGTTAGGGTTAGGGTTGACCCAACATGTTTCTGCTAGGGTTAGGGTTAACCCAACATGTTTCTGCTAGGGTTAGGGTTAACCCAACATGTTTCTGCTAGGGTTAGGGTTAACCCAACATGTTAGGTTTAGGGTTAACCCAACATGTTTCTGTGAGGGTTAGGGTTAACCCAACATGTTTCTGTTAGGGTTAGGGTTAACCCAACATGTTTCTGTGAGGGTTAGGGTTAACCCAACATGTTTCTGCTAGGGTTAGGGTTAACCCAACATGTTTCTGTGAGGGTTAGGGTTGACCCAACATGTTTCTGTGAGGGTTATGGGTTAACCCAACATGTTTCTGCTAGGGTTAGGGTTAACCCAACATGTTTCTGTGAGGGTTAGGGTTAACCCAACATGTTTCTGCTAGGGTTAGGGTTAACCCAACATGTTAGGGTTAGGGTTGACCCAACATGTTTCTGTGAGGGTTAGGGTTGACCCAACATGTTTCTCCTAGGGTTAGGGTTAACCCAACATGTTTCTGCTAGGGTTAGGGTTAACCCAACATGTTTCTGTGAGGGTTAGGGTTAACCCAACATGTTTCTGCTAGGGTTAGGGTTAACCCAACATGTTTCTGTGAGGGTTAGGGTTAACCCAACATGTTTCTGTGAGGGTTAGGGTTAACCCAACATGTTAGGGTTAGGGTTGACCCAACATGTTTCTGCTAGGGTTAGGGTTAACCCAACATGTTTCTGCTAGGGTTAGGGTTAACCCAACATGTTTCTGTGAGGGTTAGGGTTAACCCAACATGTTTCTGTGAGGGTTAGGGTTAACCCAACATGTTTCTGCTAGGGTTAGGGGTTAACCCAACATGTTAGGGTTAGGGTTAACCCAACATGTTAGGGTTAGGGTTAACCCAACATGTTAGGGTTAGGGGTTAACCCAACATGTTAGGATTAGGGTTAACCCAACATGTTAGGGTTAGGGGTTAACCCAACATGTTAAGGTTAGGGTTGACCCAACATGTCTCTGTGAGGGTTAGGGTTAACCCAACATGTTTCTGCTAGGGTTAGGGTTAACCCAACATGTTTCTGTTAGGGTTAGGGTTAACCCAACATGTTTCTGCTAGGGTTAGGGTTAACCCAACATGTTTCTGTGAGGGTTAGGGTTGACCCAACATGTTTCTGTGAGGGTTAGGGTTGACCCAACATGTTTCTGTGAGGGTTAGGGTTAACCCAACATGTTTCTGTGAGGGTTAGGGTTGACTCAACATGTTTCTGTGAGGGTTAGGGTTAACCTAACATGTTTCTGTGAGGGTTAGGGTTAACCCAACATGTTTCTGTTCAGTCAAAGAGAAGCTGACCGCAGACCCGGACAGCGAGATCGCCACCACCAGCCTCCGCGTGTCCCTCATGTGCCCGGTGAGTTGTCTCCCCGTCCTTCTGTCGGTCCGTTCATGAGGTCCTGTGTGTGGGAGGTCTCTGACTCCGTCCTCCTCCAGCTGGGGAAGATGCGGCTGACCGTGCCGTGCCGGGCCCTGACCTGCTCCCACCTGCAGTGCTTCGACGCCGCGCTCTACCTGCAGATGAACGAGAAGAAGCCCACCTGGATCTGCCCCGTGTGCGACAAGAAGGCCGCCTACGAGGGCCTCATCATCGACGGGTCAGTGCCCTTTAGATCCTACTGCCCTGTTAGCTCCTACTGTTAGCTCCTACTGTTAGCTCCTACTGTTAGCTCCTACTGCCCTGTTAGCTCCTACTGTTAGCTCCTACTGTCCTGTTAGCTCCTACTGTTAGCTCATACTGTCAGCTCCTACTGCCCTGTTAGCTCCTACTGTTAGCTCCTACTGTTAGCTCATAATGTTAGCTCCTACTGTTAGCTCCTACTGTCCTGTTAGCTCCTACTGTTAGCTCCTACTGTCCTGTTAGCTCCTACTGTTAGCTCCTACTGCCCTGTTAGCTCCTACTGTTAGCTCCTAATGTTAGCTCCTACTGTCCTGTTAGCTCCTACTGTCCTGTAGGGCTGGCCCCAATGCCATTTTTCAGGCTTCGAATACTCATTGGTTTTTCCGAGCAAGTATTTGAATGCTCGTTCCAGAAAAACACACCATCAAAAACAACATTAATAATCCATATATACTCCCTGGAACCGATTATGACAGTATCTGCATATTTTGTTGAAGATTTAATAGCTTTTGAACGTCAATTATTAGGCCTAAGTCAGTTGGAGTTCCAGTTAGTTTTTCCCCGTGGAAGCGAACAGCTGTTGCTCCATTCCAAATCAGCTGTCCTCTGCCATCTCAGCCCTTGCGGGAGCTTTTCAATTCATCCTGGAACGTGCATCTTTTCAGGGAATTTGTACAATAAATCCATAACAAATACCGAATATTGATTGTCTTATGTGTCCATATTATATCCATTATATTGACCGGGTATTCCCAAGACGCTCACGCTCTGCAGCAAGCCAGTCACAGTTGATGGGCGCATAAACAAACAACTAAGCTAAGGTTAGCATTTCGCTAAGCATTTCTTTTCCTCCCGAGATCCCGCTAATGTTGTTATAAAGTAAAGGGAAACGAGATATCTATTCTTCCTCTCCCTCTCGCTTCTCTGCTTGGTGTCGCTTATAGTTAGCCTCCCTCGCTCTGGTAACGTCATGTACGTGAAAAAAAAAAACGAAGCTCCGAATACTGATTTAAGCTTTGAATACTTATTTTCCGAACGAGTATCCGAATATTTGAATAACTCGGTCCAGCCCTACTGTCCTGTTAGCTGCTACAGTCCTCTTAGCTCCTACTGTTAGCTCCTACTGTCCTGTTAGCTCCTACTGTCCTGTCAGCTCCTACTGTCCTGTTAGCTTCTACTGTTAGCTCCTACTGTCCTGTTAGCTTCTACTGTTAGCTCCTACCGTCCTGGGAGCTCCTACTGTCCTCTTAGCTCCTACCGTCCTGGTAGCTCCTACTGTCCTCTTAGCTCCTACTGTCCTCTTAGCTTTTACTGTTCTGTTAGCTCCTACTGTCCTCTTAGCTCCTACCGTCCTGGTAGCTCCTACTGTCCTCTTAGCTCCTACCGTCCTGGTAGCTCCTACTGTCCTCTTAGCTCCTACTGTCCTCTTAGCTCTTACAGTTCTGTTAGCTCCTACCGTCCTGGTAGCTTCTACCGTCCTGGTAGCTCCTACTGTCCTCTTAGCTCATACTGTTCTGTTAGCTCCTACTGTCCTCTTAGCTCCTACTGTCCTCTTAGCTCTTACTGTTCTGTTAGCTCCTACTGTTCTGTTAGCTCCTACTGTCCTCTTAGCTCCTACTGTTCTGTTAGCTCCTACTGTCCTCTTAGCTCCTACTGTTCTGTTAGCTCCTACTGTCCTCTTAGCTCCTACTGTTCTGTTAGCTCCTACTGTCCTCTTAGCTCTTACTGTTCTGTTAGCTCCTACTGTTCTGTTAGCTCCTACTGTCCTCTTAGCTCTTACTGTTCTGTTAGCTCCTACTGTTCTGTTAGCTCCTACTGTCCTCTTAGCTCTTACTGTTCTGTTAGCTCCTACTGTTCTGTTAGCTCCTACTGTCCTCTTAGCTCATACTGTTCTGTTGGACAGTAGAACGCGGGAAGTAATGATGTGGACCTGCCAGATACTGATCTCCAGGTTCTTTGCTGCTAAGAACCTCCTGTCTCATCTCCTGCCAGATACTGATCTCCAGGTTCTTTGCTGCTATGAACCTCCTGTCTCATCTCCTGCAGCCTGTTCATGGAGATCCTGAACGACTGCTCTGACGTGGACGAGATAAAGTTCCAGGAGGACGGGACCTGGTGTCCCATGAGGCCCAAGCAGGAGGCGCTGAAACTGTCATCCCAGTGCATCCCCAAAGTAGAAGGTAGGTCTCGAGCCGACCAAAGGCCTTCTACAGGAGACCTATCTCTAGAAGAGGGTCTGTCTCTACAGGAGACCTATCTCTAGAAGAGGGTCTGTCTCTACAGGAGACCTATCTCTAGAAGAGGGTCTGTCTCTACAGGAGACCTATCTCTAGAAGAGGGTCTGTCTCTAGAAGAGGGTCTGTCTCTAGAGGAGGGTCTGTCTCTAGAGGAGGGTCTGTCTCTAGAGGAGGGTCTGTCTCTAGAGGAGGGTCTGTCTCTAGAAGAGGGTCTGTCTCTACAGGAGACCTATCTCTAGAAGAGGGTCTGTCTCTAGAGGAGGGTCTGTCTCTAGAGGAGGGTCTGTCTCTAGAGGAGGGTCTATCTCTAGAGGAGGGTCTGTCTCTAGAGGAGGGTCTGTCTCTAGAGGAGGGTCTGTCTCTAGAGGAGGGTCTGTCTCTAGAGGAGGGTCTGTCTAGAGGAGGGTCTGTCTCTAGAGGAGGGTCTGTCTAGAGGAGGGTCTATCTAGAGGAGGGTCTGTCTAGAGGAGGGTCTGTCTCTAGAGGAGGGTCTGTCTCTAGAGGAGGGTCTGTCTCTAGAGGAGGGTCTGTCTCTAGAGGAGGGTCTGTCTAGAGGAGGGTCTATCTCTAGAGGAGGGTCTATCTCTAGAGGAGGGTCTGTCTCTAGAGGAGGGTCTATCTAGAGGAGGGTCTGTCTAGAGGAGGGTCTGTCTCTAGAGGAGGGTCTGTCTCTAGAGGAGGGTCTATCTAGAGGAGGGTCTGTCTCTAGAGGAGGGTCTGTCTAGAGGAGGGTCTGTCTAGAGGAGGGTCTGTCTCTAGAGGAGGGTCTGTCTCTAGAGGTGGGTCTGTCTAGAGGAGGGTCTGTCTCTAGAGGAGGGTCTGTCTCTAGAGGAGGGTCTGTCTCTAGAGGAGGGTCTATCTCTAGAGGAGGGTCTGTCTCTAGAGGAGGGTCTGTCTAGAGGAGGGTCTGTCTCTAGAGGAGGGTCTGTCTCTAGAGGAGGGTCTGTCTCTAGAGGAGGGTCTGTCTAGAGGAGGGTCTGTCTAGAGGAGGGTCTGTCTCTAGAGGAGGGTCTATCTAGAGGAGGGTCTGTCTAGAGGAGGGTCTGTCTCTAGAGGAGGGTCTGTCTCTAGAGGAGGGTCTGTCTCTAGAGGAGGGTCTATCTCTAGAGGAGGGTCTGTCTAGAGGAGGGTCTGTCTCTAGAGGAGGGTCTGTCTAGAGGAGGGTCTATCTAGAGGAGGGTCTGTCTAGAGGAGGGTCTGTCTCTAGAGGAGGGTCTGTCTAGAGGAGGGTCTATCTCTAGAGGAGGGTCTGTCTCTAGAGGAGGGTCTGTCTAGAGGAGGGTCTGTCTCTAGAGGAGGGTCTGTCTCTAGAAGAGGGTCTGTCTCTAGAGGAGGGTCTGTCTCTAGAGGAGGGTCTGTCTCTAGAGGAGGGTCTGTCTCTAGAGGAGGGTCTGTCTCTAGAGGAGGGTCTGTCTCTAGAGGAGGGTCTGTCTCTAGAGGAGGGTCTGTCTCTAGAGGAGGGTCTGTCTAGAGGAGGGTCTGTCTCTAGAGGAGGGTCTGTCTAGAGGAGGGTCTGTCTCTAGAGGAGGGTCTGTCTCTAGAGGAGGGTCTGTCTCTAGAGGAGGGTCTGTCTCTAGAGGAGGGTCTGTCTCTAGAGGAGGGTCTGTCTAGAGGAGGGTCTATCTCTAGAGGAGGGTCTATCTAGAGGAGGGTCTATCTAGAGGAGGGTCTATCTAGAGGAGGGTCTATCTAGAGGAGGGTCTATCTAGAGGAGGGTCTATCTAGAGGAGGGTCTATCTAGAGGAGGGTCTATCTAGAGGAGGGTCTGTCTAGAGGAGGGTCTGTCTCTAGAGGAGGGTCTGTCTCTAGAGGAGGGTCTGTCTCTAGAGGAGGGTCTGTCTCTAGAAGAGGGTCTGTCTCTAGAGGAGGGTCTGTCTCTAGAGGAGGGTCTGTCTCTAGAGGAGGGTCTGTCTCTAGAGGAGGGTCTGTCTCTAGAGGAGGGTCTGTCTCTAGAGGAGGGTCTGTCTAGAGGAGGGTCTGTCTAGAGGAGGGTCTGTCTCTAGAGGAGGGTCTGTCTCTAGAGGAGGGTCTGTCTAGAGGAGGGTCTGTCTCTAGAGGAGGGTCTGTCTCTAGAGGAGGGTCTGTCTAGAGGAGGGTCTATCTCTAGAGGAGGGTCTATCTAGAGGAGGGTCTATCTAGAGGAGGGTCTGTCTCTAGAGGAGGGTCTGTCTCTAGAGGAGGGTCTGTCTAGAGGAGGGTCTATCTAGAGGAGGGTCTATCTAGAGGAGGGTCTATCTAGAGGAGGGTCTATCTAGAGGAGGGTCTATCTAGAGGAGGGTCTGTCTAGAGGAGGGTCTGTCTCTAGAGGAGGGTCTGTCTAGAGGAGGGTCTGTCTAGAGGAGGGTCTGTCTCTAGAGGAGGGTCTGTCTAGAGGAGGGTCTGTCTAGAGGAGGGTCTGTCTAGAGGAGGGTCTATCTAGAGGAGGGTCTGTCTCTAGAGGAGGGTCTGTCTCTAGAGGAGGGTCTGTCTCTAGAGGAGGGTCTATCTAGAGGAGGGTCTATCTAGAGGAGGGTCTGTCTCTAGAGGAGGGTCTGTCTCTAGAGGAGGGTCTGTCTCTAGAGGAGGGTCTGTCTCTAGAGGAGGGTCTGTCTCTAGAGGAGGGTCTGTCTCTAGAGGAGGGTCTGTCTCTAGAGGAGGGTCTGTCTAGAGGAGGGTCTGTCTAGAGGAGGGTCTGTCTAGAGGAGGGTCTGTCTAGAGGAGGGTCTGTCTCTAGAGGAGGGTCTGTCTCTAGAGGAGGGTCTGTCTCTAGAGGAGGGTCTGTCTCTAGAGGAGGGTCTGTCTCTAGAGGAGGGTCTGTCTAGAGGAGGGTCTATCTCTAGAGGAGGGTCTATCTAGAGGAGGGTCTATCTAGAGGAGGGTCTATCTAGAGGAGGGTCTATCTAGAGGAGGGTCTATCTAGAGGAGGGTCTATCTAGAGGAGGGTCTATCTAGAGGAGGGTCTGTCTAGAGGAGGGTCTGTCTCTAGAGGAGGGTCTGTCTCTAGAGGAGGGTCTGTCTCTAGAGGAGGGTCTGTCTCTAGAGGAGGGTCTGTCTCTAGAAGAGGGTCTGTCTCTAGAGGAGGGTCTGTCTCTAGAGGAGGGTCTGTCTCTAGAGGAGGGTCTGTCTCTAGAGGAGGGTCTGTCTCTAGAGGAGGGTCTGTCTCTAGAGGAGGGTCTGTCTCTAGAGGAGGGTCTGTCTCTAGAGGAGGGTCTGTCTAGAGGAGGGTCTGTCTAGAGAGGAGGGTCTGTCTCTAGAGGAGGGTCTGTCTCTAGAGGAGGGTCTGTCTAGAGGAGGGTCTGTCTAGAGGAGGGTCTGTCTCTAGAGGAGGGTCTGTCTCTAGAGGAGGGTCTGTCTAGAGGAGGGTCTATCTCTAGAGGAGGGTCTATCTAGAGGAGGGTCTGTCTCTAGAGGAGGGTCTGTCTCTAGAGGAGGGTCTGTCTCTAGAGGAGGGTCTATCTAGAGGAGGGTCTATCTAGAGGAGGGTCTATCTAGAGGAGGGTCTATCTAGAGGAGGGTCTGTCTAGAGGAGGGTCTGTCTCTAGAGGAGGGTCTATCTAGAGGAGGGTCTATCTAGAGGAGGGTCTGTCTCTAGAGGAGGGTCTGTCTAGAGGAGGGTCTGTCTCTAGAGGAGGGTCTATCTCTAGAGGAGGGTCTGTCTCTAGAGGAGGGTCTGTCTAGAGGAGGGTCTGTCTCTAGAGGAGGGTCTGTCTCTAGAGGAGGGTCTGTCTAGAGGAGGGTCTGTCTAGAGGAGGGTCTGTCTAGAGGAGGGTCTGTCTAGAGGAGGGTCTGTCTAGAGGAGGGTCTGTCTAGAGGAGGGTCTGTCTAGAGGAGGGTCTGTCTAGAGGAGGGTCTGTCTAGAGGAGGGTCTGTCTCTAGAGGAGGGTCTGTCTAGAGGAGGGTCTGTCTAGAGGAGGGTCTGTCTCTAGAGGAGGGTCTGTCTCTAGAGGAGGGTCTGTCTCTAGAGGAGGGTCTGTCTCTAGAGGAGGGTCTGTCTAGAGGAGGGTCTGTCTCTAGAGGAGGGTCTGTCCCTAGCAGACGGTCCTATCAGATGTCAGAGATTGGCTGATCAGTAGACATGTGATCAGTATTGATCAGAGATTGGCTGATCAGTAGACATGTGATCAGTATTGATCAGAGATTGGCTGAGCAGTAGACATGTGATCAGTACTGGGTGTTATCCCCCCCCCCCCCCCCCCCAGCGTCGGCCCCCCTGCGGCCCAGCCCGGCGGTGGTTTCGGTCTGCTCGGAGCCGTCCTCGCCTTCCACCAAGAAGGCTGACGTCATCGACCTCACCCTGGACAGCTCGTCCTCCTCTTCCTCAGAGAACGAGGAGGAGGAGGAGGACCCCCCCCCTAAGAAACGCTGCCTCTACATGACCAAGACTGAGGACGTGCACGGCAAGGGGTGAGTCTGCTGCTGGTCACTCTGGGTTTCCGCTGGGTTGTTAAAGGTTTTAAAAGGTAGTAAATGAAATTAGCCCAAATTAAGGCCATTAAAAAGTATTAAAAAGTAATAAACGTCATCTGACGAGGTATTACATTTCCAACAAGGACTATGAGTTTTCAATTTGTGTAATTTAATTTTTGTGTAATTTAATTTTAGACAATGCGGTAATATAGACCGTAGAGTATCTGTGGTATAAAGGCTGGGACGAATTTCGAATTATAAATATGTACAATCCATAACGTTAGCTCTCTGGCTCATAGCTCAGCGGAATAAAATACCTCCCGTTGCCAAGTCGTAGCTACGGTCCGTCCTATTTATGTGAAAAACGTTATATTTTGATTGTAAAACGCATGAAAATATAAATAAATGATCTTCATTTCTTTTCTTTGGCAAGTGACCATGGTATAAGCGGGATAATGCCCTTCGAGGTTTCAAAAACATGTTTGATCGATCGTGATTAAAGGGGACTACTTTTTGAGGGAGATGAACTCAAACAGAGTATACATTTAATAAGCATGCAATACGAAAAAGCATAATTATTAAAGTATTTAAAAAAAATTATGTTGGCAAGCAAGAAGTAGAATAAATGGGATAATCAGTCTTATTAAAACGGTTTGTGCAACCAACGGCACAACAAGACATGATTGAGGCTCTTGTCGCTCTCGTCTCTTTTTGCATATGACATGCTCGTAGAGCGGGGAGTGACGTAGACCCTGGTGTGAATTTGCGCTACGATATGGATTTTGACGTTACCGGGAGACCGGTAGACAGCCGTGTTTACATGGACACTTCTGATCCGGTTAGAAGTGGAAGCACAGCTCAATCAGAATAAAAAAGATCATATATACGGCTCAATCGGAATACAATTCTCTGATCGGATTAGAATTCCATGCAGAATAAAAGAGATGGTGTAGTCCGCTATAATCGACATGTATACTCTTATTCAGATTGGTTTGGGGTGGGTGCTGCTACTTTTTAACTTGGAGAGATGGCATCAGCAGCTGCAGTAGTTCTTAATTGGTCAGTCGGTCCTTTTATGCACACCGAACTCGACAGCTGTCAAGGAACGTGGATTTTTTGCCTGATTCACGCCTTTCTTACACTCCGTGAGTAGTCCGGTAACTTATCAACCCCAGCGCCTCCGGTTTCTAAGCGACGTCAACGTCTTTGGCGGACTATTTCTCTGCTGTTTTGGCATGGAGCCGTGTAATAATGTATAGAACGTCGCCGGTCATTATCGAAAATAATACCCTTCAGGGCGAAGCAAGACACCTCTAGAGAGTGGGTAGGGGTTAGACAGTAACCAGATGGGTCTAGAGAGCGGGTAGGGGTTAGACAGTAACCAGATGGGTCTAGAGAGCGGGTAGGGGTTAGACAGTAACCAGATGGGTCTAGAGAGCGGGTAGGGGTTAGACAGTAACCAGATGGGTCTAGAGAGCGGGTAGGGGTTAGACAGTAACCAGATGGGTCTAGAGAGCGGGTAGGGGTTAGACAGTAACCAGATGGGTCTAGAGAGCGGGTAGGGGTTAGACAGTAACCAGATGGGTCTAGAGAGCGGGTAGGGGTTAGACAGTAACCAGATGGGTCTAGAGAGCGGGTAGGGGTTAGACAGTAACCAGATGGGTCTAGAGAGCGGGTAGGGGTCAGACAGTAACCAGATGGGTCTAGAGATTGGGTAGGGGTTAGACAGTAACCAGATGGGTCTAGAGAGCGGGTAGGGGTTAGACAGTAACCAGATGGGTCTAGAGAGCGGGTAGGGGTTAGACAGTAACCAGATGGGTCTAGAGAGCGGGTAGGGGTTAGACAGTAACCAGATGGGTCTAGAGAGCGGGTAGGGGTTAGACAGTAACCAGTTGGGTCTAGAGAGCGGGTAGGGGTTAGACAGTAACCAGATGGGTCTAGAGATTTGTCGTGGCAATTTCTTTATCAGATATTGCGTCTAAGCAGATGATATATTTAGATGCAAAAAAGCACACAATACTGTTGACAATTAATGATCATATATATTTGTAATAAAAGTACGAACAAAGATACATCACAACATGCATCAACAAACAACATAACAGGCATACATTACAATAATCTGAGGCCTCAGATGGGAGCTCCTCTTTGTGTGTCACTTCATTCTCTGAAGGTACGCTCAGACAAGTCCACTGAGTCTTCCAATCAATGAGTTCTTAAGGCGCGTTTGGGTCCTGAAGGGGGTGGTCCCCCAATACTAAAAGTCTTTGTTCACCAGATTGTTATCTTTACAGTTGAAGCTCCCCCCCCCGAGGCTAAGGTGGGGTCGGCGGCCGTGCTATGTAACAGGCCTGGTACTTCAAAGCATTGCTTGGGAGATGACACACGAGAAGATAGGAACAGGCAGGCAATAAAATGCATCACACGACTCTCAAACGTTCACACTTTAAATGACCCAAAAGGAGAGCAGAAGGCAGACACTATATAAAATGACACAGAATAGCAACAAAACTTAAATTCATATAGACCAAAACAATACAACATGTAGATTTTCCATCACAGATTGGGTAGGGTTTAGACAGTAACCAGATGGGGCTAGAGAGCGGGTAGGGGTTAGACAGTAACCAGATGGGTCTAGAGAGCGGGTAGGGGTTAGACAGTAACCAGTTGGGTCTAGAGAGCGGGTAGGGGTTAGACAGTAACCAGATGGGTCTAGAGAGCGGGTAGGGGTTAGACAGTAACCAGATGGGTCTAGAGAGCGGGTAGGGGTTAGACAGTAACCAGATGGGTCTAGAGAGCGGGTAGGGGTTAGACAGTAACCAGATGGGTCTAGAGATTGGGTAGGGTTTAGACAGTAACCAGATGGGTCTAGAGAGCGGGTAGGGGTTAGACAGTAACCAGATGGGTCTAGAGAGCGGGTAGGGGTTAGACAGTAACCAGATGGGTCTAGAGAGCGGGTAGGGGTTAGACAGTAACCAGATGGGTCTAGAGAGCGGGTAGGGGTTAGACAGTAACCAGATGGGTCTAGAGAGCGGGTAGGGGTTAGACAGTAACCAGTTGGGTCTAGAGAGCGGGTAGGGGTTAGACAGTAACCAGATGGGTCTAGAGAGCGGGTAGGGGTTAGACAGTAACCAGATGGGTCTAGAGATTGGGTAGGGTTTAGACAGTAACCAGATGGGTCTAGAGAGCGGGTAGGGGTTAGACAGTAACCAGATGGGTCTAGAGAGCGGGTAGGGGTTAGACAGTAACCAGATGGGTCTAGAGAGCGGGTAGGGGTTAGACAGTAACCAGATGGGTCTAGAGAGCGGGTAGGGGTTAGACAGTAACCAGATGGGTCTAGAGAGCGGGTAGGGGTTAGACAGTAACCAGTTGGGTCTAGAGAGCGGGTAGGGGTTAGACAGTAACCAGATGGGTCTAGAGAGCGGGTAGGGGTTAGACAGTAACCAGATGGGTCTAGAGAGCGGGTAGGGGTTAGACAGTAACCAGATGGGTCTAGAGAGCGGGTAGGGGTTAGACAGTAACCAGATGGGTCTAGAGAGCGGGTAGGGGTTAGACAGTAACCAGTTGGGTCTAGAGAGCGGGTAGGGGTTAGACAGTAACCAGATGGGGCTAGAGAGCGGGTAGGGGTTAGACAGTAACCAGATGGGTCTAGAGAGCGGGTAGGGGTTAGACAGTAACCAGATGGATCTAGAGAGCGGGTAGGGGTTAGACAGTAACCAGATGGGGCTAGAGAGCGGGTAGGGGTTAGACAGTAACCAGATGGGTCTAGAGAGCGGGTAGGGGTTAGACAGTAACCAGTTGGGTCTAGAGAGCGGGTAGGGGTTAGACAGTAACCAGATGGGTCTAGAGAGCGGGTAGGGGTTAGACAGTAACCAGATGGGTCTAGAGAGCGGGTAGGGGTTAGACAGTAACCAGATGGGTCTAGAGAGCGGGTAGGGGTTAGACAGTAACCAGATGGGTCTAGAGATTGGGTAGGGGTTAGACAGTAACCAGATGGGTCTAGAGAGCGGGTAGGGGTTAGACAGTAACCAGATGGGTCTAGAGAGCGGGTAGGGGTTAGACAGTAACCAGATGGGTCTAGAGAGCGGGTAGGGGTTAGACAGTAACCAGATGGGTCTAGAGAGCGGGTAGGGGTTAGACAGTAACCAGATGGGTCTAGAGAGCGGGTAGGGGTAAGACAGTAACCAGATGGGTCTAGAGAGCGGGTAGGGGTTAGACAGTAACCAGTTGGGTCTAGAGAGCGGGTAGGGGTTAGACAGTAACCAGATGGGTCTAGAGAGCGGGTAGGGGTTAGACAGTAACCAGATGGGTCTAGAGAGCGGGTAGGGGTTAGACAGTAACCAGATGGGTCTAGAGAGCGGGTAGGGGTTAGACAGTAACCAGATGGGTCTAGAGAGCGGGTAGGGGTTAGACAGTAACCAGATGGGTCTAGAGAGCGGGTAGGGGTTAGACAGTAACCAGATGGGTCTAGAGAGCGGGTAGGGGTTAGACAGTAACCAGATGGGTCTAGAGAGCGGGTAGGGGTTAGACAGTAACCAGATGGGGCTAGAGAGCGGGTAGGGGTTAGACAGTAACCAGATGGGTCTAGAGAGCGGGTAGGGGTTAGACAGTAACCAGATGGATCTAGAGAGCGGGTAGGGGTTAGACAGTAACCAGATGGGGCTAGAGAGCGGGTAGGGGTTAGACAGTAACCAGATGGGTCTAGAGAGCGGGTAGGGGTTAGACAGTAACCAGATGGGTCTAGAGAGCGGGTAGGGGTTAGACAGTAACCAGTTGGGTCTAGAGAGCGGGTAGGGGTTAGACAGTAACCAGATGGGTCTAGAGATTTGTCGTGGCAATTTCTTTATCAGATATTGCGTCTAAGCAGATGAGATATTTAGATGCAAAAAAGCACACAATACTGTTGACAATTAATGATCATATATATTTGTAATAAAAGTACGAACAAAGATACATCACAACATGCATCAACAAACAACATAACAGGCATACATTACAATTAGGGAAGGGCATAATTAATCGATGCTCGATAATTGATCGTTAAGAAATGCGTCGATCAATTTATATTGTTATCGATTAAAAGGACGTTGTGTTGCATACTGTGAGTCTTGAAGCATTTAATTTAATATAACCCTGCCGACTGGTGGAAAGTGAATGGAAGAAGGTTCCCCAGGCTGTCAAAGTTAGCGCGACAATACCTCTGCATCCCCGCAACTTCGGTCCCGTCAGAGCGGGTGTTTTCTGCTGCTGGACTGACAGTTACAAGGCTGCGTTCGCGTCTGACCCCCGAGCATGTTAACATGCTTATATTCCTAAACAAAAATATGTAGGCTGGAGTTACTGTATGCTATGGACGACAGTCACCACCGTATGTGAGTCGCTCTTTTCTTTCTTAATGTGTTGACTCTCGCTCCGCTTGGTGCCTCTTGGAGTCGTTACATTTTGCCAAAACTGTGATATTTTAGCAACAAGTCCAGCCTTATATATGTTCAATAAGGTATTACTTTTAGATAGACTAGTTCATGCAATTGTTTGTAAATGGGTGGCTCATCTTTTTGTTGCGAGCCTTTTCCGCGCGCCGGCTGCAGGCATTATATGTCGGCCTTTCCCCCCCCTTTTTTTTCATAACAGTTATACAGTTTAATGCCCACTTTTAGCCTACTGCCTTTGTTTGATTATTGTTGTCCGATAAGTTCGCTACTTATTGTAATTGGAATAGGCTACAGATTTAGTCTTGTTGAATCGTTTCCAAACCTTTAAGAGCGCCTGTAGGCGCATTGTTTTACGAGCGCCGCATAGGCCTATAACCTATAATGCCTGTATTTATTATTTTAAAACTGTTAAACAGTTGTAGGTCTTCAAGTTAACTGTATTGTATTAATTTTGGCCCATACATTATTGTTGGAATAAAGATTTCATTGATAAAAACATTAGAAAAAAAACATAGAAAAAAGTTAATGATTAATCGATAATTGATCGATAACTCTAGCGATGCTCGATCAAGAAAATTTCTTCAAATGCCCATCCCTAATTACAATAATCTGAGGCCTCAGATGGGAGCTCCTCTTTGTGTGTCACTTCATTCTCTGAAGGTACGCTCAGACAAGTCCACTGAGTCTTCCAATCAATGAGTTCTTAAGGCGCGTTTGGGTCCTGAAGGGGGTGGTCCCCCAATACTAAAAGTCTTTGTTCACCAGATTGTTATCTTTACAGTTGAAGCTCCCCCCCCCGAGGCTAAGGTGGGGTCGGCGGCCGTGCTATGTAACAGGCCTGGTACTTCAAAGCATTGCTTGGGAGATGACACACGAGAAGATAGGAACAGGCAGGCAATAAAATGCATCACACGACTCTCGAACGTTCACACTTTAAATGACCCAAAAGGAGAGCAGAAGGCAGACACTATATAAAATGACACAGAATAGCAACAAAACTTAAATTCATATAGACCAAAACAATACAACATGTAGATTTTCCATCACAGATTGGGTAGGGTTTAGACAGTAACCAGATGGGTCTAGAGAGCGGGTAGGGGTTAGACAGTAACCAGATGGATCTAGAGAGCGGGTAGGGGTTAGACAGTAACCAGATGGGGCTAGAGAGCGGGTAGGGGTTAGACAGTAACCAGATGGGTCTAGAGAGCGGGTAGGGGTTAGACAGTAACCAGTTGGGTCTAGAGAGCGGGTAGGGGTTAGACAGTAACCAGATGGGTCTAGAGAGCGGGTAGGGGTTAGACAGTAACCAGATGGGTCTAGAGAGCGGGTAGGGGTTAGACAGTAACCAGATGGGTCTAGAGAGCGGGTAGGGGTTAGACAGTAACCAGATGGGTCTAGAGAGCGGGTAGGGGTTAGACAGTAACCAGTTGGGTCTAGAGAGCGGGTAGGGGTTAGACAGTAACCAGATGGGTCTAGAGAGCGGGTAGGGGTTAGACAGTAACCAGATGGGTCTAGAGAGCGGGTAGGGGTTAGACAGTAACCAGATGGGTCTAGAGAGCGGGTAGGGGTTAGACAGTAACCAGATGGGTCTAGAGAGCGGGTAGGGGTTAGACAGTAACCAGATGGGTCTAGAGAGCGGGTAGGGGTTAGACAGTAACCAGATGGGGCTAGAGAGCGGGTAGGGGTTAGACAGTAACCAGATGGGGCTAGAGAGCGGGTAGGGGTTAGACAGTAACCAGATGGGGCTAGAGAGCGGGTAGGGGTTAGACAGTAACCAGATGGGTCTAGAGAGCGGGTAGGGGTTAGACAGTAACCAGATGGGGCTAGAGAGCGGGTAGGGGTTAGACAGTAACCAGATGGGTCTAGAGAGCGGGTAGGGGTTAGACAGTAACCAGATGGGTCTAGAGAGCGGGTAGGGGTTAGACAGTAACCAGATGGGTCTAGAGAGCGGGTAGGGGTTAGACAGTAACCAGATGGGTCTAGAGAGCGGGTAGGGGTTAGACAGCAGGTAAACATTGTGGACCTCAGTGGAAACAGCGGTCGGAGGTCTGAGGACGTCCTCTGGTCGGTCAGAGGCCAGCCCAGCCCAGCTGTGATCTGATGGTCTGTGTGTATTTGTGTCCTGACTTCTGTCTCCTTTGTCTCCCGTCTCAGAGTGTTGACCTACCAGCCGTCGTCGGTGCGAATGCCCACCGTGCCCAGTCTGGACGCGCCCTACCTGAGCTCCACCCTGGCCGACTACGCTGTGCCCTTCCACCACTCCTCCCTGGCCTCCATCCCCACAGACATGCAGAGTAGGCCTACAGCCTTCCACCACTCCTCCCTGGCCTCCATCCCCACAGACATGCAGAGTAGGCCTACAGCCTTCCACCACTCCTCCCTGGCCTCCATCCCCACAGACATGCAGAGTAGGCCTACAGCCTTCCACCACTCCTCCCTGGCCTCCATCCCCACAGACATGCAGAGTAGGCCTACAGCCTTCCACCACTCCTCCCTGGCCTCCATCCCCACAGACATGCAGAGTAGGCCTACAGCAGGGATGGGCACCTTTCATGATGAAGAGGGCCACAATCCTTCATCATCACCATCAGAGGGCCAAGTGACTGTGCACTTCAACTAGACGTAAACTGAGAGTAGCTACACATTTTTGAATTTGTTGGATATGATATCCTGTATTCTGGTGCATTTTGGGGATGGCCACTACCTACAAAATCTTCCAGAATCATAACCTATGATATGTTGATTGAACCAACATACATTCATTTCATGTTTTCCATGCTCAAACAGCCACATGATTGGTTAGTATTTTGATCAGTGCAAGGGGCTCACATATTATTCTTATTATTATTACATCATCATTCAATGATGTCACAAAACTGAAAAACAGTGGCCCAACATTAAGTGCAACAACTCAATGAACTCAAACCCAACAAGCAGTTGTAGTAGTTGTAGTGGCGACTTAAGTGGAAACCTTTCATGACTGATATCGATCCAAGCAAACTAGACACATGGGTTTGTGCGGGCCTGACTGAGTGAGGATGCGGGCCGTAGGCGGTCCGCGGGCCGCAGGTTGCCCATCCCTGGCCTCCAGCCTTCAGGCCCAGCGCAGCTCTTCTCTCAGGAGCTCTAGCTCCTCTAGTCCTGGAAAGGCCCAGGGGTCTTCAGGGGCTCACTGTGGCTGTAGAACCCAGAATAACACAACTGCTGATGTTAAATCTAAACTGATAACAGGAGATGTCATTTGTTAACAGATGACAATTCATTAATCATCAAATATTTTCTGTTTACTTATGAATTGACTTGTGAGTCAACATTACTCTTGGTATATATTCTGTATTAGACTTAAACATCTCTCTACTTTATTCACAGGTCTGGATCTGTTCTCCCTGATTCAAGCAGATTCCCAGGTACAACACTAATACACACATACTCTGTGTGTAGCTCCGTGTGTAGCTCCGTGTGTAGCTCCGTGTGTAGCTCCGTGTGTAGCTCCGTGTGTAGCTCCGTGTGTAGCTCCGTGTGTAGCTCCGTGTGTAGCTCCGAGTAGCCATGTTGAACGCCCCGGCTACATGGCTCACACACTTCTCATGCTGATGATGTCTTATATTTAAATGACGTGTGTGTGTGTGTGTGTGTGTGTGTGTGTGTGTGTGTGTGTGTGTGTGTGTGTGTGTGTGTGTGTGTGTGTGTGTGTGTGTGTGTGTGTGTGTGTGTGTGTGTGTGTGTGTGTGTGTGTGCAGCACTACCGGGCCCCCATGTTCCTGGACACCCTGTCCGGGGGCCTACCCGGCGGGGGGGCCAGCGGCTCGGCCCTGGTGACCTCGTCCAGCACACGCTACGAGCCCGGCCTCCATGGGGGGGCGGGGCTCCACGGGGCGGGCCCCCCCCCCCACGAGACCTGCGTCATCACCGGGGGGGGCGGGGGGCCTGGCAGCATCTCAGACATCATCTCCCTGGACTGAGCCGGACCCCCGGGCCCGGAGGAGAGCTGGGACTGGGCCCTGGACTCACCCAGACCCCCGGGCCCGGAGGAGAGCTGGGACTGGGCCCTGGACTCACCCAGACCCCCGGGGCCCAGAGGAGAGCTGGGACTGGGCCCTGGACTCACCCAGACCCCCGGGGCCCAGAGGAGAGCTGGGACTGGGCCCTGGACTCACCCAGACCCCCGGGGCCCAGAGGAGAGCTGGGACTGGGCCCTGGACTCATCCAGACCCCCGGGGCCCGGAGGAGAGCTGGGACTGGGCCCTGGACTCACCCAGACCCCCGGGGCCCAGAGGAGAGCTGGGACTGGGCTCTCTGAACCTCCGGTGGGCGGGACTCCGGACCCACGGCAGCAGGGCGTGTCCCAGCGCTCCCATTGGCTCCCTGAGGAAGGCTAAAGGTCCCAGCGCTCCCATTGGCTCCCTGTGGAAGGCTAAAGGTCCTAGCGTTCCCATTGGCTCCCTGTGGAAGGCTAAAGGTCCTAGCGTTCCCATTGGCTCCCTGAGGAAGGCTAAAGGTCCTAGCGTTCCCATTGGCTCCCTGAGGAAGGCTAAAGGTCCTAGCGTTCCCATTGGCTCCCTGAGGAAGGCTAAAGGTCCTAGCGTTCCCATTGGCTCCCTGAGGAAGGCTAAAGGTCCTAGCGTTCCCATTGGCTCCCTGAGGAAGGCTAAAGGTCCTAGCGTTCCCATTGGCTCCCTGAGGAAGGCTAAAGGTCCTAGCGTTCCCATTGGCTCCCTGAGGAAGGCTAAAGGTCCTAGCGTTCCCATTGGCTCCCTGAGGAAGGCTAAAGGTCTTTTCTGTATCCCAGAGCAATAACAGATCAGTCCTGTGTTGCATTCAAATCCCCTTTGAAGTGTAGTTAAAAGGGCACATGTCATTTCACTGTGCCTGAAAAAAAGTCTATTTGTGATATCCAATCAAAGGTCCAATTTAATACCGTTGAATAATTGTTTTTCTTTAGTTTGATTGGCCGTTAATTGAATAAGGGCCCAACATCGCACCGTCACATCGCAATCCCGCCTTCGGTTTGGGAATCAGAGGAGCATGGGAGGTGGGTTGTCATGGTGATAGTCATGGGAGGTATGTTGTCATGGTGATAGTCATGGGAGGTATGTTGTCATGGTGATAGTCATGGTTTTGGGGTCATTGCTTAATTGTTTGGGAAATGATATCTATTTGGGAAAAGCCCCTAACCCTAATCCTGTTCTTCAAGAAGGTATCTTTACGTTGGTTTGAGCCCTGACAGGAGACCTCTCTAGACGCCTCAACGTGGCCGCCAGGGTCCTACAGGACCTCCCAGGACGCGCTCTGAGGGCGCTCTGTCGGGAGCGGGGATTGTTTTTAATCGTATGGGATTCCCTCTGGTCCGTGTCGTGTGAGGACCACATGTGATGTGACAACCACAGAACTTGAAGATGTTCCAGCGTCTGCCACGATTATTCTGTCCCGTCGTGTTCGGTTTCTTAATTCCTCCACAGAACATTTCTTCCCTTGTTGGATGTTTTATTTCAGGCTGTGATGGACGTTGGAAGGATTTGTTTTGATGGTATTCTGTTTTAATATTTGATACCGTGGGACCAGAAACACATTTCCTCAGACGCGCCTCCGCTCCACTGACAGGCGGTCTGAGGAAACTTCGGGAAACCCCTGCAATAGAACCCGGATCGGGGTCTATTGGAGGACCCGGGGTCTGGTGTGGTGGTAGGGTTGTAACTAGGGGTTGAACGGTAGGTGGTCCTGGCAGAACCCTGGGACGATGTGCGGGGGGGGGTGGGAACGAAAAGCTGTGAAAGCTGTCTGATCCTTCCGGTCTGATCTGAACTCTATGAATAAAATGTGTTTTTGTATTAACGTGTCGTTTGAATGACCCCGTCACCCCCAGCATTAACATGCATTAACATTAACACTGGTGCCGGTTAATATGCTAAGGCACTCTCTTTTTGTAATCCTCCATGAGAAGCTAATTATGCATTTTATCATGAGGTGTGGATTTGGTGCCCTCTTGCGTAAAGTGCATGCATTACACCAAAGAAAAGGCATAGAATCTAGGTATATATAAAAGGGGTGTATCTGTCGTATATGACGGATATATCTTTACTTAGTTCCCCATCAGCCTCGTTGTAAGGTTGTGTTCACTGTATTCTTGTGCGTGGTCGAGGATATCGGGAAGGACGACCGGATATATAGCGCCTGACCCACAATGCATTGCACACACGACCGTGGATACGTAACCAGACAACAACGCTGCACAAAAAGTTGGTGCTATGTGTTGACACTTCCCCGGTGCCTCGCAGCGCGTTTCGGTCCACTATCTGAATTCAGCCGTTCACTCAAACAGAAGGCATGAGCGCGCTTCGCAAGGTGGTGAGCTACGCGTGGTGCGCGCTGGCAGTGGGCGGCGGGCTGGGACTGTGGTACATCGTGGTACCGTCCGAGGAGCGCAAGAAGGAGATGGTGAAGGTGATTATTGATTATGGGTCCGCAGGAGCAGGACGGTATGTTCGTAACCCAGGAGCCGTAGGTGTAGTCGTGGTGGTGTAACTACACCTAAAGGACGTTTGTACAGCAGGGGGAATTATTTGCCGTAAGGCGCAGCGGCAGGACGCGCGGCGGTGAGATCTGAGTTTATAGAACGCCATGTATTCATGTCGTTTGGAAAAGCCTAGCATTAGGGGGTGTTCAGACGATATTTCTGACCATGTCAGTATTGGAGTAACCTTATTGATTTTCAGACGTTACACCCCCTATACGTTCACATGAACTTTGAACCTCGCGTCACGTCTCAGCTAATTGTAGAGGCCAAGATCGGCCTGTTAACCACTAAAGTGAACTGGATAAAAAGCACCTTAATGCTTACATTTATCAAGGGACTCAATTTGTCGTATTTATTCATTTATTTGTATTTGTTTACATCTTGCCCTCTCCTACATGGCGGCGTCAGGACGCCCTCTCCAGCATGGTGGAGCCCCACGCAGTGCGGGTCAAGGCTGTCGGGGCGCGTTTAGGTGTCAAATCCTTTCTGTTTGGCATTTGGAAATACCCGTGGGGTAGCTTAAGATGTCCCTCATCAAACCCCCACAATACTTCACTCAGGAGCAGTCATTTTAATTGCCTTTTTGGCCCAATGGTGTTGAAGTGAACTATATTAGTTAGAACCTGATGTAAAACGGGTTCACGTCATAAAGCAGGGGTTCCTGTCTTGCAGGGGTTCACGTCGTAAAGCAGGTGTTCATGTCTTGCAGGGGTTCACATCGTAAAGCAGGGGTTCATGTCGTAAAGCAGGGGTTCACATCGTAAAGCAGGGGTTCCTGTCTGAACGTGGTGTCTCATGTTGCTGTGTCGTTGATGTTGATGTTGAGTTCCTCGCTCTTCTTCAGAGGAGGTTCCTCTCTGGGCCTTTGGAGAGGTGGTGCTCCCCCTCATCCTACTAGTGTACCCCCTCCACAGATTCTCCTTTCTCCTCTTTGTTTAGATTTCAACCGGGAATTATAAATGAGTTGGCTTTCTTTTAAAGTAGTATCTCCTCCTGAATGCCCCCTGCAGTGCTCCAAAGTACCCCTAGGGGCATGCAGACCCCCCATCTGAGAACTACTGCCCCAGAGGCTCTGGGGTCACTAGGGGTACCCCGGAGCTGTGCTGAAGGACCAGTGACGTGACGGTTGTTGTCCCCTCAGAACCTCCCGGAGGCGAACCCGCTGCGGGCGGAGGAGACGCGCCGGCGGAACGCGCTGATGATGCAGGTCCTGAAGGAGGCCGCCGAGACCGACGCCAACCTGGCCCGGGGCATCGGGAGGTGAGAGGACCGGGGAGCCCCAGGTCCACCTGCCCCCCGGACCTGCTGGGACCCCCAGAGCCACCTGGACCCCCTGGGCTGAGCAGGGCGGGGCCCTGGCTGTCCTTCACCCACATCATCTCACCCTGTTGCTGCTCTGCTTGAAGCTAATCAGAGCTCCAAGAGTCTTGATGCTGGTCAGAGGGTTGACCCTGGATTAAACTGGTTTAAACTGGACTGAAGCCCTCTCTAGGTGTTCTAGAGGGTTTAAACTGGTTTAAACTGGACTGAACCCCTCTCTAGGTGTTCTAGAGGGTTTAAACTGGTTTAAACTGGACTGAACCCCTCTCTAGGTGGCTGTGTTCCTCTGATGTGAGGACGTATGATAATATAGCATAAGAACCATAACCATATCAACCGGCACTGTGAGGAATATTTCAACATGTTTGTGTGTTTTGGTTCAGTTTTATATATGTCATTAAAAGAACATCTGTCAACTCCAGCCTTTTCTTGCAGAAGCATCTGATTTAAAATACAAACTGTCAATAAATAAACACTGTCAAAGAAGCTGAAAATTAAAGAAACAAAAATATGCAAATGTTGACCATTACTGGCAAAAGGTTTTTACGAATTTATCAGAATTAGTAATTCATTCTAAGGACCACACTACACGTACACGCACGCGCACACATCATGTCCGACACTTACACGCGCATACAGCTGAGCTGCGGTTTCTTTAAGTCCGTCCTCGTCTCGAGCTGTCGCTTCCAGACCTCTACAGCCTCGCGACCAGACACAAGTAAGAACTCACCGCACGCGCTATGCTACACAGCTTGATGCTACACTGATGTTTTCCGCAGGATGAGGCTAGAAGAGCGTTTGATAACTTAGGATAGGAAACCAGGTAGAGGAGCTAGCTGTTAGCTCAGTGGCTAGGCTAACCACTGGCTAGGCTAGTCTTCCTGGCTAGGATGCTTCGCTAGCTAGGCTAGTGGTGGAGCATCCTAGACAGGACGAGCCGTGGGCTCTCCTAGTCGACATTATGCTACTGCCACGCGCTCTAACCTCGAGGGCAGGTGAACACGAAGTGCACGTGCTGCTGAAAGCGCGCATTGTTGAGCGCAGTGGGAACGAGCGGCCATTGAGGTGGTCTTCACACATGCGCAAGCACAGCCTACACATACACAAACACAAACAGCCTGTATACACGCACAGCCTACATATCCGCACGCACAGCCTACCCACACAGCCAGCAATCTGTGTGTAGCTCTGTTTTGATTGTAGGCTGACGGTTGGGTGTGTGAATTATTTGTGTATTGTTGTGTGTGTGACTTCAATTGTGGCAATGTATTTCCTTCTCCCCAAGCTATTCAGCTAGTAGTAATGATACGTTCGAAACCCTTAACGTGTGTCCACTCAGGGGGCGGGGTCGGGGTCGACCTTTCTTCAAACCTCTATCCACATCTGTTGTTTCAGGATGCCGAAATCAAAGGAAATCCTGTCGTCCACGTCGGCCAGCGACTCGGACAGCGAGGTAGAGACCAAGGTAAGACTCACCTGGTCAGCTGACCCCGGCCTGAGTGACGGGTAGAGCCACGTCCTGAGTGACGGGTAGGGCCACGTCCTGAGTGACGGGTAGGGCCACGTCCTGAGTGACGGGTAGGGCCACGTCCTGAGTGACGGGTAGGGCCACGTCCTGAGTGACGGGTAGGGCCACGTCCTGAGTGACGGGTAGGGCCACGTCTGAGTGACGGGTAGGACCACGTCCTGAGTGACGGGTAGGGCCACGTCTGAGTGACGGGTAGGACCACGTCTGAGTGACGGGTAGGGCCACGTCTGAGTGACGGGTAGGGCCACGTCTGAGTGACGGGTAGGGCCACGTCCTGAGTGACGGGTAGGGCCACGTCTGAGTGACGGGTAGGGCCACGTCTGAGTGACAGGTAGGGCCACTTCTGAGTGACAGGTATGACAGCGTCCGACTAACTTTGCTGTGCCTGTTTATGTGTAGGCGTCTGCTTAATGACAAAATAATGACTTGACAACTGCGTAACTAACGACCAATAGCTGAGAAGTGTCTGTATGTAAGGACCAATAGGAGACGGGTTCTATCTGTGATGACCAATTAGAGCAGGGTTTTATCTGTGACCACCAATAAGGGACAGGTCATATCTGTGACAGCCAATAGCTGAGAAGGGATCCTTATGCAAGGACCAATAGGAGACGGGTTCTATCTTTGACCACCAATCAGCTGACGGGGTGGTGTGTTGCTAGGCGAAGCGGAAGAAGCCGAGCGCTCCGGAGAAAGCGGCCAAGAAGCCGAAGGGCGGAGGGCCGTCGAGAGCGGGCGGCTCAGCCAAGAGCGGCGGCGGCGGCGGCGGCGGCGGCGGCGGCGGCGGCGTAGAGGACGGCATGTTCCAGGTAGGAGGGGCCAGGGGGCGGGGCTCCAGGTGGGAGGGGCAAGGGGGTGGTGCTCTAGGTGGGAGTGGCCAGGGGGCGGTGCTCTAGGTGGTAGGGGCGGGGCTCCAGTTAGGAGGGGCTCCAGGTAGGAGGGGGCGGGGCTCCAGTTAGGAGGGGCTCCAGGTAGGAGGGGCGGCTCTCCAGGTAGGAGGGGCGAGGCTCCAGGTAGGAGGGGCTCCAGGTAGGAGGGGCGAGGTTCCAGGTAGGAGGGGCAGGGCTCCAGGTAGGAGGGGCATTTGGAGCTTTGCGATGGGTGTCTGCTAGCATTTAGAGCTAGCAAGGGGCGTCTGCTAGCATTTAGAGCTAGCGATGGGCACCTGCGCCTGCTAGCATAGCAGGCATGGGGCTCTTCCATGTTGCTAGGCAACGCTCCAGGCCCCAGCTGTGGTTCCAGTTTGGGATCAGTGTTCAATGTCTGGAGGGAGGAGGCTCTGTTGTTGACCTCCTGTCTGTGTCTCAGATCGGGAAGATGCGGTACGTGAGTGTCAGGGACTTCAAGGGCAAAACGCTGGTGGACATCAGGGAGTATTGGATGAACCCGGACGGAGAGATGAAGCCCGGGAAGAAAGGTACAGAACTCCACCTCCTATTGTTCAGCCACGGTCATATCACTGCTGGTTAAACATGTCCTGCTGTCTCCTCCCTTTTTACGCTCCTCCTCCTTTTGACCCTTCTCCTCCTCCTGCTCCTCCTGCTGCTCCTCCTCCTCCTCCTCCTGCTCCTCCTGCTGCTCCTCCTCCTCCTCCTGCTCCTCCTGCTCCTCCTGCTGCTCCTCCTCCTCCTCCTGCTGCTCCTCCTGCTCCTCCTGCTCCTCCTGCTCCTCCTGCTCCTGCTGCTCCTCCAGGGATCTCGCTGAACGCCGAGCAGTGGAGCCAGCTCAAGGAGCAGATCAGTGACATCGACGAGGCGGTGAAGAAGCTGTAGGCGGGCTCCTCCTGCCTTTCTTTTTGTTAAACGACTTCTTGACTCCTTTTGTTTTTTATAGTCGACTAGATGAACTTTGTGTTGTATTGGACCAAATATTTCCTGCATGTGTTTGGTAGTTTGTGTTGTTGATGACCCGCAGAAGCGGCGTTTCCTACCTGTTGGGCTGATAGGCCCTGTGTGTGTGCGTGCGTGCGTGTATGTGTGTGTGTCTGTTTTCTTTGGGATATTGACAATAAAAAGACTGACCCAGATGATTTGTTTTCCGTTGGTCTCTTTGGGGTGGTGGGGTAGGAGTAGGCCACCAGGGGGCAGGCTCGGGTCACACTCTGGGTTAATTCTGTGAGTTGGCCACCAGGGGGCAGGCTCGGGTCACACTCTGGGTTAATTCTGTGAGTTGGCCACCAGGGGGCAGGCTCGGGTCACACTCCGGGCTAATTCTGTGAGTTGGCCACCAGGGGGCAGGCTCGGGTCACATATTGAAACATAGGCAGTCATGTTAATTTCTTTACGGACGTATGCTGCTTTCCCAATTAGTGTTTCTATCTCGCTCCAATCTAAATTAGGCTTCATATTCTCAAAGAACATGCAAACAAACTATTTAAGCGGCCTCTCACACTAGGGCCGCAGCCCCGTGCCCGAGCTCATTTGCATACTAAAGTCTAGAACGTTTGGCTAGTGTGACCACGCCATCCGCATTCCAGCACGGAACAGCCCCTTGGCCACGGCACACTTGGGAGAGGTGTGCCGTGGCCAAAGTACAGAAGCTAATTAGATGACACGCGCGGATATGCAACGTGAGCTGGATGACGTAGTCCTTGCGCGACCCTTCTTTCTTTATAGTTCCATGCCCTTCTTCCCCACAACAATCATTTAAAACAATGGCGGCATGCGGTTCACGAGTGGGTTTACGTTGGTGCGATAGTGAAGTCGAGTGTTTACTTGAAATGTGGGCCGACGACAGCATTCCCGTTGTTGTTCTCCATCGTTGTTATGGCGGTGAGGAGGCTTGGTGATGACGTATTTATCGTATTACAACGTGATGACGTACGTATGAAGGAGCAATCGTGCCCAGGCCACGGCCTTTGGGAGCAGTGTGACCACGGGCCAGCGGGGGGAGTGGGGAGGGGGGGAACCGTGCTGGATCTTCCTGCAGCACGGAAAAGGCAAACGGCCCTAGTGTGGGAGCGCCTTTATGCCACTCTAACTCGAGGCCTGATCACGTACCGACTGTTCCTGTCCACCTCTGAGACGGTGGACAGGACAGCGACACCCTGACCACTCTTCTCCAGCCTTTGAAGGAAAACCATGATTTGGGGTTCTAAAATTGAGGGCTCCTGATTGGTTGAGCTGCTGGTCGTGGTCTCATCCAGGACGTCCTGTTACCGGTCTGGTAGGAATGGTCAGAGAGTCATGTGACCTGAACCAGTCCCCCTATACTGGGACCTGAACCAGTCCCCCTATACTGGGACTGAACCAGTCCCCCTATACTGGGACTGAACCAGTCCCCCTATACTGGGACCTGAACCAGTCCCCCTATACTGGGACCTGAACCAGTCCCCCTATATCACACTCTATCAATGCGCTCTTCTGTCATCACAACACCATCAACTATCATGTCAACACTGTATGATCACTAGTATATGACCGACGCAGTGAGAACCAACGCAGAACCAACGCAGTGAGAACCAACGCAGAGAGAACCAATACAGAACCAACGCAGAGAGAACCAATACAGAACCAACGCAGAGAGAACCAATACAGAACCAACGCAGTGAGAACCATCACAGAACCAACGCAGAGAGGACCAACGCAGAGAGAACCTATACAGAACCAACGCAGTGAGAACCATCACAGAACCAACGCAGAGAGAACCATCACAGAACCAACGCAGAGAGAACCAATACAGAACCAACGCAGAGAGAACCAATACAGAACCAATGCAGAGAGAACCAATACAGAACCAACGCAGAGAGAACCATTACAGAACCAACGCAGTGAGAACCATCACAGAACCAACGCAGAGAGGACCAACGCAGAGAGAACCTATACAGAACCAACGCAGTGAGAACCATCACAGAACCAACGCAGAGAGAACCATCACAGAACCAACGCAGAGAGAACCAATACAGAACCAATACAGAACCAACGCAGAGAGAACCAATACAGAACCAATGCAGAGAGAACCAATACAGAACCAACGCAGAGAGAACCAATACAGAACCAACGCAGTGAGAACCATCACAGAACCAACGCAGAGAGAACCAATACAGAACCAACGCAGTGAGAACCATCACAGAACCAACGCAGAGAGAACCAACGCAGAGAGAACCTATACAGAACCAACGCAGTGAGAACCATCACAGAACCAACGCAGAGAGAACCATCACAGAACCAACGCAGAGAGAACCAATACAGAACCAATACAGAACCAACGCAGAGAGAACCAATACAGAACCAATGCAGAGAGAACCAATACAGAACCAACGCAGAGAGAACCAATACAGAACCAACGCAGTGAGAACCATCACAGAACCAACGCAGAGAGAACCAATACAGAACCAACGCAGTGAGAACCATCACAGAACCAACGCAGAGAGAACCTATACAGAACCAACGCAGTGAGAACCATCACAGAACCAACGCAGAGAGAACCATCACAGAACCAATGCAGCGAGAATCAACGCAGTGAGAACCAACACAGAACCAACGCAGAGAGAACCAACACACTGTTAGAACAACACACAGAACAGACTCACACCTGCTGATTGGAGGGAACCTTGTAAATGTCGGCCAATGAGTCGCGGCTCGCTGCTGAAGGGCGGACCAGTAGGAGCAGGCTGTGAGGACGCGTGACGGAGGAGAGGCTGACGGAGGAGAGGCTGACGGAGGAGAGGCTGACGGAGGAGGGCCCTCAGTCAACACAGAGGTTCTGCGCTGCGTTGGAGCCCGGGTCAGGGGCCGGTTCTGCTGCACATTCCTTCTCCCCGTGGCTCGCTGCATACCTCCCCAACCTCCCCAACCTCCACCTCCACCTCCCACCTCCACCTCCCCCCTCCACCTTTACCTCCATCACCCGCCCTCCACCTCCACCTCCCCCCTTCACCTCCCCCCTTCACCTCCCCCCTCCACCTCCCCCCTTCACCTCCCCCCTCCACCTCCCCCCTCCACCTCCCCCCTTCACCTCCCCCCTCCACCTCCCCCCTTCACCTCCCCCCTTCACCTCCCCCCTCCACCTCCACCTCCCCCCTCCACCTTTACCTCCACCACCCCCCCTCCACCTCCACCACCCCCCCCCCTCCACCACCGCCCCTCCATCCCCCCCTCCACCTCCCCCCTTCACCTCCCCCCTCCACCTCCACCTCCCCCCTCCACCTCCACCACCCCCCCTCCACCTCCCCCCTCCATCTCCAACTCCCCCTCCATCCCCCCCTCCACCTCCCCCCCTCCACCTCCACCACCCCCCCCCCTCCACCACCGCCCCTCCATCCCCCCCTCCACCTCCCCCCTCCATCTCCCCCTCCACCTCCACCACCCCCTCTCAACCTCCACCCCCCCCCTCCACCAGGACGGTAGCCTGCAGGTGAGCCTGTTGGTGTGAAAGGTCGTCCAGATGTTGTCAGGCGGGGAATGTCTGGTGTAAGCCCAGAGCTTTAATCGTTTGCTTTTGGTGTCAGACGCTCCGGACCACTTTGTGATTTAGTGCGGAGCCCCGACTCTGGGGCTAAACTTAGCTCTGAACCAACAACCTCCTGGATGGAACAATATACACATCTGTCAACACAGCCCCTCAATACCTTCCTCACATGCCGCTGAGATCCTAGAACACAATACACTGTTCAATAACCTCGTTAACACAGAACACTCAGCCTCCTGTCAGCCAATCAGAATCAAGAGCCTGGCAGTGCTGTCTGTGTGATTGGTTCCGCTCGTCAACCCCCCTTGCTGTGCCCATCAGTGGACGTTTGTTAGTGTCTGACCAGAACCCAGCCTCTGTACTGCTCTACCATACTCTGTCTACACTGCTCTACTATACTGTCTCTACGGCTCTACCATACTCTGTCTATACTGCTCTACTATACTCTCTCTACGGCTCTACAATACTCTGTCTATACTGCTCTACTATACTGTCTCTATGGCTCTACCATACTCTGTCTATACTGCTCTACTATACTCTCTCTACGGCTCTACAATACTCTGTCTATACTGCTCTACTATACTGTCTCTACGGCTCTACAATACTCTGTCTACACTGCTCTACTATACTGTCTCTACGGCTCTACAATACTCTGTCTTTACTGCTCTACAATACTCTGTCTATACTGCTCTATAATACTGTATATACTGCTCTATAATACTGTCTATACTGTTCTACAATACTCTGTCTATACTGCTCTACTATACTGGCTCTACAATACTCTGTCTACACTGCTCTACTATACTGTCTCTACGGCTCTACCATACTCTGTCTATACTGCTCTACTATACTCTCTCTACGGCTCTACAATACTCTGTCTATACTGCTCTACTATACTGTCTCTACGGCTCTACAATACTCTGTCTAAACTGCTTTACTATACTGTCTCTACGGCTCTACAATACTCTGTCTTTACTGCTCTACAATACTCTGTCTATACTGCTCTATAATACTGTATATACTGCTCTATAATACTGTCTATACTGTTCTACAATACTCTGTCTATACTGCTCTACTATACTGTCTCTACGGCTCTACAATACTCTGTCTATACTGCTCTACAATACTCTGTCTATACTGCTTTACTATACTGTCTCTACGGCTCTACAATACTCTGTCTATACTGCTTTACAATACTCTGTCTATACTGCTTTACAATACTCTGGCTATACTGCTCTATAATACTGTCTATACTGTTCTACAATACTCTGTCTATACTGCTCTATAATACTGTCTATACTGTTCTACAATACTCTGTCTATACTGCTCTACTATACTGTCTCTACGGCTCTACAATACTCTGTCTATACTGCTTTACAATACTCTGTCTATACTGCTTTACAATACTCTGGCTATACTGCTCTATAATACTGTCTATACTGTTCTACAATACTCTGTCTATACTGCTCTATAATACTGGCTATACTGTTCTATAATACTGTCTATACTGTTTTACAATACTCTGGCTATACTGCTCTACAATACTGTATTTACTGCTTTACAATACTCTGTCTTTACTTCTCTTTAATACTCGGTCTACTGCTCTACAATACTCTGTATATTCTGCTCTACAATTTTCTGTCTATACTGCTCTATAATACTGTCTATACTGCTCTATAATACTGTCTATACTGCTCTACAATACTCTGTCTATATTTCTCTACAATACTCTGTCTATAATGCTTTACAATACTATGTCTATACTTCTCTACAATACTCTTTCTATACGGCTTCCCAATACTCTGTCTATACTGCTCTACAATACTCTGTCTATACTTCTCTACAATACTCTTTCTATACTGCTTTACAATACTCTGTCTTAACTGCTTTACAATACCTCCTCTATACTTCTCTACAATACTCTTTCTATACTGCTTTACAATACTCTGTCTTAACTGCTTTACAATACTCTGTCTATACTGCTCTACATTACTGTCTTTACTGCTTTACAATACTCTGTCTATACTTCTATACTTCTCTAAAATACCTTCCATAATACCAGAATCTTACTAGTATTATATTATATAATGTATCTAGTATTATGATAGTATTTTAAATGGTTGTTCGATAGCCTTCAATCTTCTGGTCTAGATGATGTGGAGGATCTGTATTTGATATGACGTCCATCTTGGGTAATCTCACTGTGTTCAGAGAGGTGGAAGATGTCACTTCTGTGAAAGGACCAATGAGAAGGGAGAGATGTTCCAAACACCAAGTAAAACCTAACTGGAGGTATTTAAAACAAGTTGAAACTGGTTTTGTGTTGTCCTAAGCCATGCTCATAGCTGCTAGAGGCTAGTAGCTAGCTGATAACGTTGAGCTGATAGCTGCTA